>NW_024068815.1:0-94699 GCF_009389715.1 Phoenix dactylifera
TGATCTTAAGTCTAGAAACATTTCAGCTCACTCAAATGATTCTTAAAAGAAAGAAAATGTAAATGCTTTTGAAAGAAATTGAGCTTCAAATGAATCATTTTCTGATTAATATTTCAGTACATTTTCTCAAAAATTAAGAGGAAGCATAACTTGTTCTGGAAAGATTAAAAAAATGATTGCTATAAATTTTGAATAATTCTAGATCACTCTACATTCTCGATATCATAGAATTTCAGTTTTATTCACTCTTGTCATTAAAATCTGAAATTCAACAAAAGAAAAGAATGATTAAAGAGGAATGCATCTTTTGAGGGGGAGCTTTAGATATTCAGTATCTTATCCTAAAAATTACTTTAATTTTGATGCATACTTTGATTTTTATGGATTGATTTTGATGAACCTCCTTATATTGCAAGACTTGCTTTAATTATATAATAAGTTTATACCTTGAGATGAGTTCTATAAAGGTTGTCTTATCTCAAACATTGAGTCTTATGAAAATAAGCTGAAACTTATAGAAAATATATTTTTTTTAAGATTGACAATTTTATTAAACATTATCTTCAAATTCTAAACTCTTAAATGGAATGATCAATTGAGGGGGAGAAAGAAAATCTCAGAAGGAGAGATCTTATGGAACTTAATCGCATAAATCTATAACTAAAGGAGAGAGAAAGAATACTAAATGAAAAGTGATCCTAATACTCTCCAATATGTATCATCTGAAATTTAAATCTGAAAATTTTTATGATACACCTTGAGGCTTGTTATTTAGTTAATATATCTTACGCATAAATCATGAACCAAATTGCAATTCAAACAGTTGATCTTAAGAGCCTCTAACTTAATGAAAAAGGGGGAGAATAATGTGTTGAATTTTCTTGAGTATCTCTTAGAAAACCTATTTTTGGAATTTACTAATGAGTTCTTATTGGCTTGTTCTTTAGAACTTCAATTTTTGTGTCAATTCATTATTATATGTACCAAAATGTGCTTCTTCTTAAAGGAATAAAGTCTTTAAAAGAGCTTTAAAAGAACCTTCAAAGCCTTGAATTTTATGTATGCTCTAAGATATATCATAAATTGCATGAATTCATGTTTTGGCATGTATGCCACAATATTTTTACACCATAAAAGAACTTTGCAATCATACTTAATATATTGCTCTTATACTCTGAAAATTAGTTAAATTGCTCTCAAGTTGCTAAAATACTTAATCTATTGGGCAAAAGATCTTAAATGAACAAGCTTTCATACTTATTATTGAAGAGAGGTTAGATTTCCATTCGTGCTTTCCTTGAATATCATTTGTGGTATTTCTTGAATTAACCTAAGAAAGATTCCACCTACACTTGAGTTGAAAACTATCCTTGGAATCACATTCGATGTGTTCTCCTTTGAAATTATCCTAATTAGCTCTGATCTATGCTCATTAATCTTTTTTTATTGCCTTGAGTTATATGATTCATATTCTTGCAATAATTAGACAGGCAAATCAGAGTACTATAAGGAAAAGAAATACTTGAGTATTCTTATCTTTGTGCTTAATGTTTCACTATCTTTTTGATGTTGTCAAAAAGGGGGAGAAATATCTGAGTATATGCTCATAATGCTTTATGTGTTGATTATGTTAAGATTAAATTTAAAAGCATTATCATGAAGTATATTTTAAAGATATATATGTTCTACTTCAAACAACTTAGCTATGCATTACTTCTAGAACACAATATATATTATATTGCATATACTCCAAGTTTTGTCATCATCAAAAAGGGGGAGACTGATGACCCAAAGATTGATTTAAAGATTGATTTTGATGATCACAAAACCTTAAAGTATAAATACTAATGTTTGTGTTGCAAGGAGAAAGATATTTATTTTGCAAGGAACATAGCAAGTTGGAAGAATACAAGAAGGCCTCCAAAGCTCTCAAGAAAAGTTGGAAGAAAGCTACAATTTATTGGCCCAAGTTTCAAGTTTAAAGTATTCAAGTTGGAGGAGCAAATTCTAAAGAAAAATTCAAAAGAATAGTTCTCGAGTCGACTCCTCGAAAATTCGAGTCGACTCCGATACATACCGAGTCGACTCCCAACGTTTCCGAGTCGACTCAAAAGAGTAATAGAGGAAAGACAGAACAAAGAATTTTAGACCCTGCAATCGAGCCGACTCCAGAGGACCACGAGTCGACTCCGAAGTCAGGCGAGTCGACTCCTAATTGTGCAAGAGTCGACTCTCAGAGAAAAGCAAGGCAAAAAGTCAGAGAGACAATTTCGGACACTGAGAGCCGAGTCAACTCCCGCAAAGTCCGAGTCGACTCCGAGGCAGTTCAACTCCAAAGACAGAGGATCAGTTTTCGAGCTCTGAGAGCCGAGTCGACTCGAAGAGAATCCGAGTCGACTCGAGGAAGAAAATCAGAAAGTATGTCCTCTGGATTCCTGAGAATGAGCCGACCCCCAAGTGCCTGAGTCGTCTCCAGTTATTGGCGAGTCGACTCCAATTTGGTCCGAGTCGACTCTAGGACAAGGCATGCACATTAATTCAAATTTGGAACAGTGGCCGAGTCGTCTCCAGTCAAGCACGAGTCGACTCCTGCAACAGGCGAGTCGACTCCAGATCGCGCGAGTCGACTCCGATCCCAACGGAAATATTGTCAGGAGGTACAGACTGTGTCCAACGGCTCTATTTTCGTCTCTAACGGCTAGATTCTTATTTCCACGCCATCTAAAGCTATAAAATCAAGAGGAGAGCTAGGGGAGAAGGTATGGAAGTGGGAGAGAACATTTAGGAAAGAGATTTCAAAGAGATTACAAGGGAAATCTCCCATAAGCACAAAAGGGCCATCCAAAGCGAAATAGAGAGAAGAAGAGCATCCAAGTGAATCCCAAAGCTTCCTCTCCATCCGTGTGCTGCCTCGGTGATCCTCTACTTCGTGCCAAATCAGAAGAGGGTCAAGTAAAGAAGAAGCCGAGCTCCTTCATCTTCAAAACTCGTTTGAGGGCTTCTCTTTACTCTATTTGTTTATATTTGCTATATTTGCTTAGTTAAGAAGCTTGTATTTGCCTTAAATTCTTAGTCTAATATCTTGTAACTTGATTCAATCAAGGGATTGAATCAAGAGGTTAAGGTTTGTTGGTGAGCCAAAGGAAAAACCAACGGTGTTAAGGTTTGTTGGTGAGCCAAAGGGAAAACCAACGTTGTAAGGTTGTGGTTAGTGAGCCTTTGGGGAAAACCAACTGGGTTGATTGTGAACCCGAAAAATAATCGTTGTAAGGTTGTGGTTGGTGAGCCTTTGGGAAAACCAACTGGGTTGGATTGTGAGCCCGTGAAAACAATCGGTTGGTTCTAGTCGGTGAGTCTGTGAAAACCGACCGAGTTCGTTGTGATCTCGCAAAACAACAAGTTGGGTTGTGAGCTTGTAAAACAACAGGCTGTAATCTGGAGGATTATAGTGAAATTCCCAAGAGGTCTTGGGGAGTGGATGTAGGTGCTGGGGTGCACCGAACCACTATATGTTTGTTGTGTTTGTGATGCTTTTTGTCATTATCTAACTTGTTCACTTACTTACTTAGATAAATTGCTTGCTTAACTCTTATCCGCGCATCCTTTAGTTGCAAGCATATTCAATTTACTTAATCAAGTCTCATTCAATAAATCAAACTGTTGCTAAGTTTAAAATTCCACTGTGCATCTATACAACTTAGCATAATTAATTGAAAAGTTTTAGAAGTAGTATAAAAGTTTTAAAAGACCCAATTCACCCCCCCCCCCTCTTGGGTTGTATCTACTGGGCAACATCTGGTAATCTAATCGATCCAATCACAAATATGAATCAAATCAAGGTACAAATAACACTAGAGAGATTAATGATGGTGGAGTCTAGCGGTGCCCGACATCGGCCAAGGGTCGGGGGCGGCATGCTACTCGACAGCCAGAGGGTTGAGCCACCCTTACTGTGGTCAATCAAGGTCATTGAGGAGTGGCCCTTTTTTAGGATCCAACAACACCCTAGAGAGATAGGAGAAAGAGAGAAGCTACGTAGAGAGAAAAACAAAAGAGAGTGGGAAGAGAGGAGAGAAAAAGGGAGAGAAGAAGAGGGATAAAGGCCATGGGAGAAGAGATAACAAGGGATCCCTTCTAACTTGAAATAGAGAAAAAATTTATAAGGGATGGCTAATTGCAGTCTTTCATGATGGGAGGTTTGTCGTTCGGCGATAGCAAAACTGGCGCAGCTGACTCAGCGGTGCTTGAATATGGAGAAAAAATCATGGCTGAAATTGGTTACTTAAGACATCTAAAGAAAGGATAGCTTCAATGCCGACCATAGCTAGCGGTCGGCTTGAGACAATCACTGGTGCAAGGGCTTGGCGTGGCCATAGAACGACAACCAGTAGCAGACTAGCAGTAGGCGAAAGAGGAAAAGACAAAAAATAGGGATGGAAAAATAGAGTAAAAAATAGTGGAGTGTTTTCATCGGAATCCGACGATCTCATCATGGGATGTCAACTGACGATGGCTTTCCGACGAAGGGTGAGGTCGGGGAATCAAACAAGAGAGACATTAGGATGGTAGTAACCTTCTAATTTTTTGTCGGAATTATGTCGTGATGGCGTGATGGATGTCTCGAACAAGGCCGAGGATTCATCTGCTTGGATCGGACTGCTGACAAGGTCATGAACGGCTGCTAGGAGGGCTCGATGGGGACCTATAGCCGATAACCCCCTGCCCCAGTAAAGTTTGAGGAGGAGGTGGAGTCACCTCCTTCCACCTCCTCCTCCACTTAGGAATAGAGCCCCGATGGGTGCCGGTCGGAATTGGGCCTAGGAGCCACAAAGTTTGCACTGATATGGGCCAAAAGGCTGGTCCAAATGCAAAAAAAATAATGCAGGCTGGCCAAATGGACCAGGCCTGGTTCAAAATTAGGTTGGGTGTTACAGTAAGGAAGAGAGAGGGCCAGAAGGCAAGCCTGTTTTGTCTCTATGATGGCTGGTGGCTGCTGGTTGATCAATGATCATCTGTCATCCTAGCTGTGGGAGTAGGAGAGGAACAATTGAGGTGGTAGTGATGAAGAAGGAATTAAAAAATGTAACATATTTGATCCCTAATCCCCGTCCCCAGAATCCTGGACCGAATTTTTATGCATCATAAGAACCGACTTGTTTTTCCTGAGCTAGAATGGTTCAAACGAGCCACTGGTTTAACCATGGTTCATAGGAGTTCACAGGTTTAAGATGGTTTGTGAGCCAGTCTGGTTCTGGGGGTCTATCTAGACCGGAAGCCTAACTAGTTGATAATTCTTTCAGTTCAAATTGCTGCTCCAATAAGGTTTTTAAAACATCTCTTGCAATACTAGCTGACAATTCTTTTGGTTCAAATTGCTAGTCCAGCAAGGCTTTTAAAACATTTCTTGCACTATAGTACAAAACACTTATTATTCATTTCTAATCTCAAAATTTTATAAAGCATTGTAAGATCGCAATCCACCCAGCATAGGTAGACTAAATAACGATACGGATGACTCAGTTGTCTTTCCAGTATACAGCCATCGAGTTTGGATCCTTTCTGCTTTAGAGTTGAATTGGAAAGATCCAATAGCTCAATAATCACCATGTGGTGATATATATATATTTGGTATGGGGATGGGGGTTGCATCTTTCGCGTGAAAGAAGAATTCACCTTCATTCACACGAATCTATCATTGGATCATGCAATAGCCATTTTGAAATTTATGCAAATGGATGAATAGAGATCCAATGATTAACGTCACGATCAATTCTTTTTTTTGCGCGAAAGATGCAACCCAAACTCACAGACCTAGCGCGATTCAGTTCAACCTTGAACCAAAGTGAATCCCGGCTCTGAGTTATTTGACAGGTTTATCATGGTTAACCTGCCTCTCTCTGCATTGACAGGTGTAGATGACCGGCGGTTGAGATACCTACGGATGGTCTCCTCTCATCTACCATTCTCATCACTAGCGTGCGAGATTGATGGTTTTTTTTTTTTTTCCGATAGCAAGAGAAAGTTTGTGTTTTTGTTTTTTAAGAGATTGTTAGAGCTTAGCATCCGCGCCCTACGAGGCCCATGTACCATTTCTCAGCCCATCTAGTGGAGCCTTTTGCTATTCCGTCGTAACTTTTGATGACCTGGACCGCCCCTACGTCGCCCTTCCCGTCCCTTCGCGTCGGGGCCCAACTCATCATCACAGCCTCGTGACGGCTACTCCCATAGAACTTCCGCTCTATTCTATTTCATTTTCCTAAAATACTCTCCCTCAGGCCGAGATTTAGCAATCATTGCGACTTCCCTTCCTCCCTTCTCCCCTTCTCCCTCTCTCTTTGGCTGGCCTCTTGTCTTCCTTCGATGGCTCAGAAATTAATCGGGCGTTGGGCTTGAATTATAATTGTTGCGGGAGAATCTGTTCGAAAACGCAAGCGAGCGATGAAAGGCCTCTCGTCGGCGCCGGGAGATTACGTCCACTTCAAGTCGCAGGTCCCACTCCACAAGATCTCCGTATGAGCTCTCCTCTCTTCCCCTCAAACTTTCTAGTTTAGAATTGGCTGGCTATGAATTTTTGCCCCTGCTATTTAATTTCGTTTAGTAAAAACATCACTTTTGGTCTTCTAACTTCTAATCGATTCGGACCTTAATTTGATAAGTCATACGAGACGCACTCCAAGTTTACCAAGGCATGCAAATAAAAATAGCTTGTACAAGATTCGCTCCCCAATTTTTCCAAGGCATGTATATAAAAATGGGTAAACAGGTCTATTGGATTGCTATCATGATTTCGCCTGATACTTGGTTCTTTTTTCTTTCTAAATTAGTGAAATGTTTCGATTGGATTTTAGAGAAAATCGGTTTATTTATTTATTAATTTATTTATGTTTTAAATTAAACTCGCTGATTGTAATTCTTGTGTTGTATTTTGCAAGATTGGGTGCTTTTGGGTGTTCCACTTAGAAGTTTGTGAGGGCTATCATCTTGTTTGATCAAATTTTCTTGATTCATATTATTAGTACAGGAGTTCTTGTTATTATAACAACATTAAGAAGCGCCAATATTGTATAATTTGGCATTTTGAGAACAAAATATGATATTTAACAGTTATAGATAACTGAAAACCTGGTTTCATAGTGGGAAGTGAATGATTTCTTCGCTTAGATCGTGTTTGAAGGACTGATGATGCATAGATTGTGGACTCACGTACTTGTTGGCTTACTCCAAAAACTGTATACAACGTTTACTCTCAAGACTGAAGCAATATATGGTACTAGATAATATATAGATTACTATAGTATTTATAGATATTAACCATGCCATCACAATAAAACAACTTGCTTCTGCTTATATATCATGGTATTTAATTTCTTTTCTTCCTGTTTTGTTTAGTTACTGTAGTACCTAAATATATATCAAACTTGTACTTGCCTTGCTGAGTCCTGCAAAATATCTTAATGTTCAGATTGGATCTAAACAATGGAGGTACTATGATTTTGGTCCCAAGTCTGTGCCTCCACTCATCTGCATCCCTGGAATTGCAGGAACTGCTGATGTCTACTACAAGCAGATCATGTCCCTGTCCTTGAAGGTACTACTATCAGAAAATGGAAAACTTTGTTCCATTCAATTCTATTACTTTCTATTTCCATACAACTGCCTTGTAGAGATGCTATCTGTATGGAACTAAAACCTATCAAGGCTTTTTTTTGTTTCAACTGTTATCATGATTGCACTATGTATGTAAAATCTAGAACCAGATTTTCAGTGTTTGAAAATTCATTTATGTTCTTTTTTCTCCTGTGCTGGTTGGTAATAATATTAGGATTGTTCATAAAATAAATCTGTGTGATATGAAGGGATCTATGAATTGTAGATACAACAAAGAAGACAAACTATAAGGAAATCAGGGTTTCTTAGTGTTTCAACAGAAATCCTTAGTTCCTAGGTCAATCAAGGTATTGTTTGAGCAAAGAAGCTTGAATTTAGCTTCTTAATACCTCCAATTTCTCCTTAAAGATTTCAAGTTTTATGCAGAACTGCTGAGCTGTGTAGAATCAATAACATTACTATATATGCCAAAGATGAACTCTTTTATATCTTGGAGAGCAAATTTGTTCAAAAAGGCTTCTCTCCTAGAAATGTATCAGAAACTAATATTTGTTTTTTGTAATATCCCTACAAATAGACACACATAAGAAAGAATACCTTTTTTCCTCGTTTAATCATGTCCGAAAGCCTTTTCATTTCTGTCCAGGTTATAGCTTGAACAAAGATAAGATGATACAAAAAAAATAAGTTGATTGAATCTGCAATTTTGTATGGTTCATGTAATATTCCAAATGCACCTCCCCACTTCATCCAACCAGCTCTACCATTTATGCAATTTAGTGAAGGAGATAGGCAAGGTTCACAATCTCGGTATCGGATACTATATTGGTACTTTATCGGTTCGGTATGGTACGGTATAGCTCTATGCCAAAATAGGTCTTTTACTTATTTTCTCAATTGCATCTCGGTACGCCTTGGTACGGACCGATACTCATTCTGGTACGCCTCGGTACGGGGCTTGTACAGACTTGAACGAGTTTTTTGTATCGATTTTCTCGTAGTATAGTACGGTACGTCCCGTACCGGGCGGTACAAAGCTATACGACAGACCTTGGAGATAGAGCTAGTTAGGGTGGTGGGCCCAGCCGAGCCACCTCATAGAGCCAGGCAGATAGGGGTATCCAGAAAAAGAAAACAGTTTCTTAGATCAACAAGAAAAGGAACGGAAAGTGAACTATGTTCACTCTGATTCTAAGACTAAGGAGCCCTTGGATGACTAGTTGCTTAGATTATCTCTTGGATCACTAGTTGCTCAGATCTTCTCTCGCATGATTGGTTGCCTAGATCATCTCTCAGATGACTAATTGCGTAGATCATCTCGCGATATGAACAATAATGATAATGATAGTTTGAACAATGATGCATCTGGTGATTAAAAAAGTAGCAATAGACATGGTACATGTGCATACGACTTAGTCCTATTGCATAGTCGGTTCACATGTAAGTCATAGTTCACTCATGCTATATAGGATATGGTTTCCACAACCTAGAGTCTGCGAGAATATGATTGCATACAAGAGATGGGCCTCTCGAGGTGGTTTAGGACACGAGACTTCTGCTCAAATGACGTAGCACATGGACTAGAGCTCCTGGACGTATCCGGATCCAAATCATATACCGGATTCTATTCCACACAGCCAAGTTCTGACCTACATGAATATCCTTCGCCCAAGGCATTATATTTATGTGGTACTATCCTCCACAGTCTCGTGCAAATTACGGGTTGGATTTAGTTGTCTTGATCTTCCCTTAGATGAGATGGCCATCCCAACATCAGGCATCGAATTAGTATCAGGATGGCTATCCAAGAGGCTTAGACTATATGATGCAAGGATGGGTAGATTATCTAGGTTGGAGTTATATCTCAGGCCTAGACGATGACCAAAATCCTGATGTCTACAAGTCACATAGACACTCAATAAGATATTAGACGTAGGTACATATTTTGTACTTCAAATCGATTTGATATATATATATATATTCAATTATATGTACTTGCATATTCAATAATATTATACTTTCATTCATTAATTGATCATATCATAAGGGACTAATATGGCATGAGAAAGCATCAAAGTAGCATTATAATTGTAATTCAAAAAAGCACAATCCTTGAAATAATCCCTCAAGACTAAAAATTAATAAAAATAAAAAAATAAAAAAAAGAAAAATGGCATATCGGTACAGAATTGATATGGTAGAATATCGTGCAGTCCAATCGTAACTCAATTGGTACAGAATCGATACAAAATACCGAGTGCTGGTACAATCTAAATCGGTACTGTATCCTACCGGTCGTTGATCATTGCGACACCTGGTACTAGTTTGGCTGACCTTGATTACTAGTCTAGTCCGCAGCTCACACCCATCCATCTAGTCATATCATTTACAATTCTAGTTTATGTTAGTTGAAAACAAACCATTAGTCTCCATATTACCAGGATAAAACACCACCATTTTCTGCGTATAACACAATCACATTCAAGGTTTCCAAAATATAATTTCCAACCTAAAAGATTTTCATCCCACCAGAACATCTCAATTTATGACTACTCACAAGCATTCACAACGATGACCAAATCATAAGTATTCACAATCATCACCACTCAAAGCATTCACAATCTAAATGAAGATAGAAGCATTCACATTCAAGACCAATTCGGAAGTCATTCATAGTCAAGGCCTTTCAATATTATAATATACATGTACATTTCACGAGTTTGTGATATCCATATCGAAACAAAACATATTCTTATATTTGATATTAATATTTATTATTATTATATAATTTCATTACTCTCATGAAATTGGAGGACCAACTTGCTTAGAAGTCAATATAATTAGTCACCTTGGAAGCATAAATAATTACTAATTTTTTCCAAATTTTCTAATCTTAATTTTTTTGTGTGTTTAAAACAAACCCTAGCCTCAAACAAACCCTAGCCCCAAGGTTTCCCTAATTTAAGTCTATTCCGTGCTATTTACTTAATTAAAGGAATGAGTACCTGGGGGTTTTATCTCAATTAGGGGCTAGTGTGTAAAACCCTATGCTAACCTTCTTGCCTATATGGTCACTCTCCTTCACAAAATTAAGCCAACAAAATTAGAGAAAAATAATGAATATAGTTAGAGAGGAGTAGAGGGTGCTAATTTGGGATTAAGGGTGGAAGATTACCTTAGAGAAGTAGAGAGTTAGAGAGTCAAAGTAGGGGATTTAGGAGGAGGAGGGTAAGGGAAAGGTTGATGGGAAACTAGTGTTGGGAGGGGAAGAGAGAGGGAGATTGGCCAGTGGTGGAATAGGAGTGACAGACGATGATGAGGTGCTGGTGGAGCTCGAGAAGGGAGCCATGAGGCTCATTGCACAGGGGAGAGCAATAGGGGGTGAATCACAAGGGGAAGAAAAAAAAGGGTGCAATTCCGGTCAAGGTTTTAAATTCCGTGGGATGAGGGTGTCTTGGTTTCTCTATAGAACGAGATGCCCCACTATCCTGCCTCGTCCTCGTCTTGGTGGCAGTCCCAGTCGAGTGTCCCCTGTAGGTACCCTCCATTTCTCTTTCTTTCTTCTTTCCTTTTCTTTCCTTTTCTTTCTTTTTCTTTCTTCTTTCCTTTCTTCCTTCTCTCCTCCTTTTTTCCCTACCTTCCTTTCTTTCTTTTCTTCTTCTTTCTTTTCTTATCCCTTCCTTTGCTTCTTTCTCTCTTTCCTTTTTCTTCTTCTTTCTATTTCTTTCTTCCTTCTTTCCATTCTTTCATTCTTTTTCTTCTCCCTTCCTTTTTCTTCTTTTTTCCTTTCACATTTCCATTTCATCATCTTTCCTTCCTCTCTTTCTTTCCATTTTTTTACTTCTTTCCTTGCATGGATGGGTTTTGGAGATCTAACCCCATTCTGGTCTTGTTTACTCACAGGAATAGGATAGGATGGCCGAAACGCCCTTGTCCCACTAGGATTTAAAATCTTGATGCCGACAGATGGCGGTGCATAGTGGCCTAGGTGGGGTTGGCACCAGTGCCTCTAAGGAAGCTCATGGAAGGTGGTTGCAAATGGTGGTGAGATCCAGTAAGGATGGTGAGATCCAATGAGGGTAATGATGGCTTAATCTGGTGAGGAGAGGTGAAGATTGGTTGGATCGAGCAATCACATGGACTTAAGGGGCAGAGGAAATTGGGGAGGAGAAGAGATTGGGTAAGAAGAAAAGAAAGTGGAACAGGGGGTGGGTTTGGGTGTCCAATTGAGTAGCGAGAATTGAAGAGGGGAGAGGAAGGCTGGCCAAGGTGCAGAAATGGGGAGGTTAAAGGGGGTGTGTGGGAGGTGGAGAGAAGAGAAAGATGAGGAGGGTCTGAGGAGCCAAGATGAAGGGAGGGTAGCCAAGGTCTAAGTGAGGGCTATCAAACCCTTAGCTTGTGCTCCCAGACCCTCCAAGCTGGGTTTAGGCCAACCTAATTGGGCCGGGTTAATTCATTCATTTCTTCCCAAAAGTTTTTCTTAAACCTCTCCTGTGAACCTACTCGTGGTGTCTAAGCACTAATTACATCAATAATTTCCTCGCCTAAAACTAATTATGTAGCTACCAATCTGGCACTTATCCTATTTACATGTACAATTTTTTTCTATCATTTCTTTACTCACTACTATTCCTACTCCATTTCTATTATCAACCTTACCAACATATAATAGTTTATACCATTCCCAATCTTCTTATCTTTACTACCTCTCTATTTAGTTTCTTATCATCGTATTTATTAGTTCTCTGCTTTTTCGATTTAAAGATCCAATATTTCGAGCAACAAATTTAATTTTCTTCTTTTGTATAGTTATCTTCTTCATATGATGTAATTTCTCTTATCCCCTTACTACTCCATCTGGCCACCACTATACTAGTTTATTACTAGAAGACTTCCTAATCCTTAATAACCCTCACTCATTTGTCACTACAATTGGATTATGTTGTAGCACATTGCTTACGGACAATGATCTAGCCAACCCTTGCCTTGTTACCCATTATTAGGCAAAGCTGTGGCGCGTTAAATATAATATGGGATGCCCTAGTATTTATCATGCATATCAAATTTGGATTTTTTTTCATAGTTTTAACATATTTTTACAATCAGCTCTCCGAGATCAACCATCTGCCATTTCATTTGGGCTGGGAATTGATAATGCAGTGTTAACTCTAAGAAATAGGTACTTATTCAAAATCATTTATTTGATTAAATTAATCTTAACTAGGAAGCTAGACTCATGATAGAAGAAAGCAAAAAAAATTGATATTTGTATCCCTAATCTTGTCATCATGCCTTTGTACCATGTTTGGTGCAAGCAACACATCCAAAAGGTTTTCTCATAGTGGCACCTCAAAATTATATAAATTTATCTAAAAAGGACTCCTAAGTCTTTGATTGAAGTGCCAAATCTTAGGACCTTGAAATAAAAAATTTAATCTTAAATTAGGTTTTAATTTAAATATTCATATAATCCTAATATACTAAGTAGTCACTATATCAGGCTAAAGATGGATTAGATATGGATTGGGTTTTGGTACATCTTTATCCATTTCTATTTAGTCAATATAGATGCAAACATGGATATCGAATGGATGCTAAAGTTGTTACTTGTATATATTCTAATGCATCCATATTTGTTCTAAATGGATACAAAAACAACTATCAACTTAACTAAGCCTTAATCCCAAACTAGATGGGGTCGGCTATAAAATAGATACAAATACAAGTCAGATATTAGTTAATCCATATTCTTTTTGAAGGAGTCTGGATATTAGTTGACTTAGGTTACAAATCAATTATTTTGACTAAAGATTAATTGCAAGAACTAGTATTTGTGTTGTACATTCATGATAGTTGAGAAAAATAAATGTGTTGAAGTGTAATTATTTGGATATAATTTCAGCATTTATGCATGTTAATATATAAAATTGATTTTAAACTCTAGACATGCAGAAAATCTATAAAAATGGAGGAAAAGCAGATGTAATTTGAATAATAATTTACTTAGATTAATCCTAAATGTAGGCTAAACTTATGCTGAAAGAAAACTAAAAAATAAGGATGATGGATCGGTTTACTTGTTATTGATTTGAACTGCTATTTGTACCACATTTTTCCCTTTGCTCTCTAGTTTGTTCATTTCTTCACATATCCAACACCATTTCTCCCTTCTTCTTGTATACTCTCTTTCCTAGATGCACCATGAGTTTGAAAGGATTAGAAATGTTAATGCATGTCATGCATATTTTGATTATAGGATCATTATTACTCTTGTTCTTTAAATAATAATAATTGTGTAACTAACACCTATTGGTTTTTGTAAAAATTAACACGTATTTGCGCTCTTAGCCCCCAACCCTCAAAAAAAAAAAGAAAAGACAACATAAAAGAAGATCTCTATCGAACATTCTATTGTCTATGTATTTGCAAACTAAACAGCTCTTCACTTTGATGCTAGCACATTATTTCCTCTGCTCTTTTCATATAGTGCATCATAAAGTTCACAGTTCACACACTCGTGGAAATAATAGTTGTGATATTTATTAATAATGTCTTTTAAATAGCTTGTATCATGGTCGGCATAACCATTCCGAATTGTCCGATTCGAAGCATATCGAGCTGTACCGGTGGCGGACCTTGACAGTTCTGGCAACCAAAACAAAAAAACAGCAATGTAGAGGAAGAAGAGAAAGGAAAGAGAGGAAAAGAGAGAGAGAGCGGGGGAGGGAGGGAGAGGGAGAGGAAGGAAGAAAGAGGGAGGGTGGCGACCGGCCGGCGGAGGGCTGGAGAGCCGCACGGAGGGGTGGAGGAGGGGCTCCGCCAGCCTCTGCTAGCCTCCGCTTGATGTCCGCCACCCTCCTCTCTCTCTCTCCCTCTCTCCTCCTTCTCTCTCTCTTTTCCTCTCTCCCATTCTCCCTCTCTCCACCTCCTCTACTGTGTCGGTACGGGCCTAGCATGGAACGGCGCAGGGGCATACCGACCCGTGCTACCGGGCAACCAGTCCGGGCCCCGATTCCAGTACATCAATCCTTGGCTTGTATCATGAAGCATTATTTTAACTTTTAAGTATGTTAACATCATGAATCTTTTAATGCACTGGTTTGTATACAAGTTATTAGAGCCACTAACATTATCTATTTTACCTCCAAAGATAAGTGCCCATCATACAACTGTTTCTTGTTTCACAAGGCACTTCATGAATCTCCCCTATGCTCATGTAGATAAGTAAAAGGGTGTTGTTGAGCCAAGCATTAAAATAGTCTGAATATTGTGTACTTCTCCTCTGTGGCACTATGCCTCCCTAATATTGACCTTAATGAATTTTAGAGACCTTTACAATATGCAATTTGTTTTCTAGAAAATCATTGAATCAATATCTCCATTACACATCTTTTATTAAAAGAAATGAGCCTTTTCTATTTTATAGCCTTCCATCATAATTGGAACAATGGTGTCCCAATGCACAATTCTCCTACCACTTGGAAGGGGCAAATATATGTAGCGTCATTCTTGCATGCAGAGGGGCTATTGTCATGTTTCAGACCTATAACACCTAGGTCATATGTAGCGCTACCTCTCATCCATCACGATTGATGGTACCAAATTCAGAATTAGTAAAGAGAAGAAGAGTTATGCACAAGGTAGCATGCTAGTGGCTCATTGCGTTTTATCCCTATCATCTTGAACTTTTCTTAAGGTTGGCCAATCTTTCTTTGCAATTTCAGTGTAGTGTTGCACCTATAGGTTATTGTAGTTCAGTTATATGCTTTTCTTATTTGACATGTTTAGCAGTTATCATTCATTTCTCGGATGATAATAATTATTTGAAGCATTGGCTATCTTTCTAGTTATTTAATTGTCAGTGACCTTGAAATTGTTTTTCAGGGTTATCGAGTGATTTCTATTGATATACCTCAGGTATGGAATCACCACGAGTGGATTCATGCTTTCGAGAAATTCTTGGATACAATCAATGTTCATCATGTAAGGAAGTTCTATTCTTTCAATTATCATCCTTTATTGCTGAGTTTCAAGCGATTGCCAATTATTTATATGAGATTTTACCATTTGAAATTTAATGTCTTGTATGCTTTATTATGAAGGTTCTTATGTCATTTCCAAAACATTAGGTAGGGTAGTTTATTATGTTTAAAATACTAGAATGTCGCTATGTTATGTGTGCTTACTAACGTAATTTGGATACATCTTATCACACCAAACCTTGCCAATGCTGATTTCAAGCCTGGAAGAAGGGGTAGAGGTTTGATGCTATGTACAACAAAAGCAGTTCAAGCTTGTGCATAGCCTAATGCAGATCAGCCTCTCACTTTTAAATATCATAACTCAATGATTAGCTACATAGCTCAACAAGTATCCAAACATAGCATCAAATTAAAACATAGCTCAACAAGTATCCAAGAGTAATCTAAATGGGTTATTATTGAAACTCAAGTAACTACCAACTATACTTATCGAAGTTGATACACCTTTTAGAATTTCAAAACACTAAAGTACACTTGGAAACACTTGAATGCATTGGAATTCACTTGAAAACACTTGAGCACAGAAAAGTTGAAAACCCTTGGTAGTTGGTACAATTAATTCAACACTGACCAGATAGCAACCAATTATTATACTTGTTGGTGAAGGGTTCACTTATCAATAGGATCATTAGCTAAGGGTTCGCTAGGACTATTGTACTTTCTGGTCAAGGGTCTATCAATGTGTAGGGTCGGAACAAGGCTGGGCTAGTTAGGTTTCATGAAATGGTCCGATCAAATGATTTTTTTTGGTTTCGAGTTAGGCCTGGGTTAGAAATTTTCTTGCAGAGTCATGCTCGCAGTCCACTTGAGCCCAAATCGAAGCTCATATAGGCTCAACCCAAATTAAGCTCAAGCAATCCCAATCCGATCCATACAAAATATCTTTTTATGGCACAGTTTTAAATTTCCACTGAAACTAGTTCATTTTAGTTGAAGCCGATTATTTTTGGGTTGAGACCAAATTGAAACTGATGGCAAATTTTGGGTTTCAATTAGCATTAGGAATTTTGATCATTGTTTACTAGAACTCGCCAATTTTGTCCCAATTTTGGTGTTTGTAGCCTTTCTCAACCAAATTGACCAAGACTAGCCATAGATGGTTTTTTTATAATATTTTAGTATTTAAAATCATGCTAGGCTCATTTTTTATTTATTAATATAGATTATCAATTTTCATTACTTTTTCTTTTCCTTTTTATTTTTTGTGAGTTAAATTTAATATCTTAAGTAAAGAAGGCTATTATGGGATCCCTATGGAGGTTTCGAAGTGCTTAGGAGACATGGGGTAGTGGGAGTAACTTAATTGACCAATTTGCTAAATAAGATTTTGAAGGCCAAAAATATGCCCGATGAATGGAGGAAAAGCACCATAATACTGATTTATAAAAATAAAGGTGATATTCTGAATTGTTTTATCGTGGTATTAAATTCATGAGTCGTATTGAGATTGAGGTGAAACACAAAAATCTCTGAGAACCAATTGGGTTTTATGCTAGGAAGGTGGTCTATGGAGGTTATTTTTCTTTTTCGAAGGGTAATGGAAGAATACAAAGAAGAGACAAGGTCTTCATATGGTTTATTGATATAGAGAAACATATGTTGAGTCCCTAAAGATATCTTATGATAGGTGTTAGAAAAAAAAGAATTATGTTACTTATCTTAATGTGATTAAAGACATGTATAATAGAATAATGACTAGGGTGAGAACTACTGCTGGTAATACTAGTGAGTTTCCAATCATAATAGGCTTACACCAAGGATCTTCTCCAAGTCTTTATCTTCCTGTGCTAGTTATGGATGAGCTTACTAGATATTTAGGACGATAATTCTTAGTATATGCTATCCCTGGATGATATAATCTTCGTGGATGAAGTTAGAGTTAATCGTAACTTGGAATCATAGAGGATTGCATTAGAATGTAAAGATTTTAAGTTAAGTAGGACCAAGTTAGAATACATGGAATGTAGTTTTAGTAAAATTAGAAACTGAAATGAAACTGGAGTGAAAATTGAGGATCATAAAGTTCGTAATAGTGATCATTTTTTGTGTCTCTGATTGATTGTTCCTAAAGAAGGGAAGATTGAAGAGGATATTATTCATAGCAAGGTCCGCGGAATTGGTACCGAAATCCATGCCGATGGGCAGGCAGGACGGTAATGTACAAGTCTATGGCGTACCCATTCCAGTCCATTTCAGATTTTTTATTTTTAATTTTTGAACTAAATTTGGCATATGGTTTGCCAACTTCAATTCAAATTTTTTTTTTTTTTATAAGTGGGGACTAGTTCATTCCCTTTCTCAGAGAGAGGGAGAGGGAGGGGCAGATGGAGAAAAGGAGAGAGGGAGGGTGCGAGGGCTGCCTCAGCAAACCCTAGCCCTAAGCCGAGTGCGTGCATCCGAGAGAGAGAAAGGGAGGGAGGGAGGAAGGGGAGGGCCGCCTTGGCAAACCCTAAACCGAAGTGTGTGTGAGAGAGGGGAAGGGAAGGACAGGGAGAGGGAGGGACCTACCATTGGTGGGAGGCTAAGGGGGGCATGGTGCTTGCAAGCGGGGAGCTCTCTCTTGTGCTCTCTCGCTTTTTCCCTATCGGTGAGAGGGGGATTCTCTCACGCTCTCTCAATGTTTCTAAGCTGGAGAAGGGAGCGAACATAATATATAGCTCAAACCGTGTTGGTCTTCGACTAATCTGGTTTGGTACACCCTGAACCGGCCGGTTCAACATTTCTTGATCTATAGGTTTAAAAAAGGATAGTTAAATGGGGAAGTATAATTGGGATATTATGCAATTTTAGGATACCTACTAAGTTAAAGAAAAATTTTAAAGGACAGTCATACAACCAGCTATACTTTAGGCTATATTATGTTGGACGATTAGAGAACTACCCATGCAATAGGATGAGTATGGCATAAATAAGAATGTAGAGATAGATATGTGGTAATGCAAGATAGAATAAGAAATAAAGTCATTGTTAGAAGTTAGAGGTATTATCAATTGTGAAGAAGTTGAAGGATGACTTAGATAGTTTGGTACAACATAGGCCAAAGGAGGTACTAGTATGAGGGAGTGATTTGTTACATGTAGAAAGAACGAGAGGCAGAGATATAGTGAAAATCTCATAGGATGAAGTAGTAAGGAAGGACTTAATATCACTACATATTTTATAAAGTGAAAGATTCATGTAGCCGAGCCAACTAGCCTGGAGTTGAGTTGTATGAAAAGAAAAATTGAAAGATACTTATGCTTTAGGGATAGAGGTTTAATATCATCTTGAGATTTTGAGGGTCAACCAGGTGACATAACCACATAAACCCTAGTGCGGTACACTAAAGATCATGCAAGGCCTAAGATAAACAAATTTTTAATAACTCCAGAAATTTAAATTAACAGATAATAGCCAAATAATCTAACTAAATAAGTCCATTATAATCAAATAATCAAACTTGCTCAATTACAAAATTTTCAAATGTTCTTTGGTATCAAAAAATAAACTAACTAATAACCTTGCCTTACATCTTTGCATTTTAACATTGCATTAGACAGTGAGCTCTGTTCTGTTTAGTTTGCTGCATCTGATATGCATGTCAGCTGGTAAATATTAGCATCAGAACTTGTGTAGTTGGTTTCTCTTCTGTCATTTTGAGTCGTGTCTTTAACACATTCCTATCTTCATTTTGTGCATATTACCATGAACCATCTCTCACATAAAAGTTAGCATTCATGAGTAGATTGACCAGTCTCAGTTAGCAGGTGCATCTCTATGGAACATCTCTTGGGGGATTTCTTGCACAAATTTTTGCTCAACACCGTCCAAGGCGTGTTAAATCATTGGTCCTCTCAAATACTTTTCTAGAGACACACAAGTTTGCAGCTGCTATGCCATGGTCTCCATTGTAAGTGTTCTTATCTTCTCTGCATGTTCTATAAGGTTTCAAGTACACACATTGTATGACAATTGCAGTATTTGTGCTATAATTATGATCAATAAAGTTATGCTTTGCTCTACTATGACTATTAGTGACATATCTTATATTGCCAACGACATAAACTTCTATCCCTTGGTTATGATAATTTTCTGTAATGGTAGCTGGTAACTTGAATTTACTTGATCCATTTTTTATTTTGAATTCTAAATTGTTGCATGGAAAGTTCAATTTCATACATGATGTATTGATTGTTAATTTTAGTCAGGTCCATCCTTTCACTTGAAATGCAAATGACTTGAAGTTGAGCCAAGTCTTAGGAGGTCTTGATTCAAGGTCAGTTTTGTGTGGATCCCATGTATCAGGAGGTCATTGTATTGAACAAGTAAAAAATATTTGTAACATGTACTGCAGAAGAGAAATGATAATTACAGTGATTAATGGACCTACTGGTACTTCTAGGACTTATTTAATATTATAATGGTACTTCTTGGACTTATTCTTCTGGGAGTAATATGATTAAATGCTTTCAGTAATGTCTGCCAAACCGGTACTGAAACCCATACCGATCGGCGGCCGGGTCGATATGGTATCGGTTCGGTACCGTACTAACACATAGAACCGGCACGCCTTTTTTAAAAAAAAAAAATTCAAGTTTTAATCAATTTTTTCAACTTTATTAATAATTTTAAGTACAATTTGATGTTTTTTGATTTTTTTTATGTTTTTATAATTCCGATGTAACCTAAATGATGCATCTTGTTGTTTTAAAGTGATGAAACCCAAGATATTCCTAGGGCGAGTATAGATATTATTGAGTTTTTCATCTGATTGTCTTTTCTTTTTTAATGTTGCAGAGTTAGTTGGACTCCTTCATTTTTGCTGAAGAGACACATCTTAACAGGAATCCATGATGGTCCACATGAACCATTTATAGCTGATTCTGTGGACTTTGTTGTTGGCCAGGTATGCATAGATAGAATTTGTTGCTGATATGTTGTTGAATAGGTTATCATATTTTCTCCTTTTCTCCCACTGATGACATCAATAAATTCTTGGTGCTCTGCCTTGTTAAAGCTGACTTTCAAGTCATATAATCTTTTTTTCCTAGGCATGCTCACCTTGTGTCCTTGTCATTATGATACTCTCACAATCTTGTATATCGACTAAGGCTACAAAAGCATTACAACATGTTTCTCAAGTAGTAATGTCATTCTAGTAGTTTATGACATCAAATATGGATGGAAACTGTGGTATCATCCATACCAAACCATACTGCTGCATCGTTACATCTGCCAAATTATTCTCTCTGATACACCTACTTACGATGTAATGTAATTCTTTCTTTTATTTTTCTTACTTTGGTTTTTCAATTTCCTAAGAATTAATGTCATTTTAAATTGGATGCATTAGAGATTCAAGATCAATATTTATACATGGAATCGATGGCTAGAAATCAAGCTGACCCATTTTTTCTTTATTTGTGAAAGCATTTTTTTGGAAAAATAATTAAATAATATTTTACTTGCTGTAAAATTGAATCTAGTAATTATAACCGAAGAAGGTATACTATAATAGATGCCAGAATCATAGGCCTATATGTTTCTGAGAGACAACACCGCAAGGGCATGGATGCTGTGAGGTGTAAGCTTGAAGGAATTAAATGAGAAAGAGGTAGTGTCTCAATAGAGATACATGGTTGGAAGATAGTCTAGATTGTGTCACATGCTTGTGAGTTTAAACTCATTTATATATTTTATGGGTGAAAAATTTGCTACTCCTAATCTTGGATACATGGTGCATTCTTTCTTTTCATCATTTTCCCACTGTGCTTTAAATCCTAACTAGTGCTGAGCAAGGTCGGCGGAATCGTCCCAAACCGCCCAGTTCGGAGGCTGGCGCTGGTGCAGATGGTGGAGGGCGCAGCCGGACCCCTGTTCCGCCGGCCTCCCTCTCTCTCCCTCCCTCTCCAGCTCTCTCTCTCTCTCTCTTTTCCTCTCTCTCTCACGGTCTCCTGTGTCGGTATAGGCCCAGCCCGGCAGGGCCCATACCGACTCGTGCTGCCGGGCAAGCAGTACGGTGACTGGTACTGGCACAACAGACTCTGGTGCTAAGAATGTTTTCTTGTCTCTTTCTCTCTACTTACTAGTCAAACCCTTTCTGGCAAGAACCTTCGTATTTGTCCATGAAACTGAGGGTAGTAAAGTACTAGATGGTGTAGTAGTAGTGCTGAAGGCTAGCTTTATTTATTCTAGGGCCACAGGAGTTTGTATCATGGAAGATGCTAGATGTGCTGCAGCACCAGAGTCTCATGTGCTGCCTCTTGCAACTCTATATATAGGACAATAACAAGCTTGAATTGATCTGTGTTTGAACTTTAATAATTCCTGTAGTAATTTAAATTTTATTACATATTTGTGAGCTCTTAATTTAAGTCTTGCATGCATTGGAAGTTGCAATGCTTGTTTTTTCCTTTTTCCTGAATATAATTTAAAGGTCTATTAAAAACAAATGTTATTTTCCTTTCTATCATAACATTAGCGATATTTTGAAATTTTCAGGTTGAGAAATTGTCGAGAGAGGACATTTCATCAAGGTTATCATTGAATGTGAATGTCACGTCAGTTGGTCCTCTCTTACTACCAGATTCCCTTATCACTATAATGGATGTGAGTCATCCATATTTGCAATCTTTAATAAATTCTTGCCTCTTATCATGAGTTATTTCTTATATCATGTTTGCAAAGAAATCTATGAAAAATGGCTTTGAGAATTTATTTTTTCATGTGTATGATTTAATGTTTCCATTGATAGTTTAACATTCTGTCAGAAGGGAGGCTTTCTAGAGCAACCTTTGCATGTATCTCCATCATACCCACATACACCTTCACTCAATTTTGTTAAGAAGCCCTACCTTTCACATATGCATATGCATATGGATGGTAAGTTTCTCTTTTAGCAAGTCGACGAAAATGAAGAAACATGATAAGATGACTAGCATAATGTTAGATAGGAGTGAGAAGATTTCTTGCTGAGATAGCCAGCATAATAACAAAGGACCTTAGCTACTGAGGAAGGTTTATGGTTAAATAAATCAGACTTAGGATGGGAAATGAATTTTGGAAAGAGGGAAAAAATCCTCAAGGTATTAGCATTTTTGCACATAGTGATCTTCATTAGGATGAGCAAAGGGAAGAGGAACATGAGGATTGTTCTATATTTTTTTTTTTTATGTGTGTGTTGTTTTTTTTTTTGGGGGGGGGAGTGGGGGCAGGGGGATTTGTTTAGAATTTTTCTGACAGTAGTTGTTTCTGCTGTTATTCTTACTGCTACATGTTATTTTCAGTTATAGAGTCTAATAGAACTTAAGGGTACAATTGTTAGGTGACAAGAGATAAGTCACGAACATTTGGATTTGTAATTTTCTGTATTTTGAAATTGTTGTGATTTGTGAAGGTTATTTCCAAAAAGTGTTAAGGAACCAGATAAGTTGCTTAAGGAATAAGTTATATGATTTGGTTATTATTTAGGAACAGAATATACTACTGTATTTTATTCTCATTCCTTTTTACCTTTTCGTAGATTTATTAGTCTTCTACAATGTTTGAAATAGAACAAATACCTTCCCCAATATGCATAGAATAGCGGTCATTAATTGCTCATGAGGCTTTGATACAAGGCATATTGCATTTTATTTGGGTTTATAAGAAAAACTGCAGCAACTTAGTCAACTTTTATCATTCTTCTCCATAGATGGTGCCATTACAACTTTATATTCTCTCTCTACCTAATCTCTCTCTTGGACACAAATACAGACACAGAGTGAGAGGAGAGAAGGAGAGGGAGACTGCTTTAGAATTAAATTTCATTGCGAAAATGGTTGATTTAAAAAAAAATAGTGTGACACCATTCAATGTCAAAGTTAACTAATTCAACACTGGAGGCTTGTTTTAAGTTATCAAGTTTTTGAAAGAACAGTAGACCATGTTAGATCAGTTAAAGAAGATGAATAATGGTTTGAGGATCACTAATGATAGCAATGTTGAAAGGGCAACCATTTAATATGGTGGAACAAAGTTTTGAGAAAGCTGATCCAATTAAATAAAGCTCAGTTAATGTGATCCGACCTCTATTAATCTGCCAGAGAAGCAGGAAAATTTAAAAATGATGATCAAGGATCATGAGGTCCGCATGGTCTAAATTGATGAGATTATTGAAGAAAGCGACTACAAACTTAATTGTAGTCAAGGTATGCGGTACCAACTGTACCGACGTACCGGTGGGCATTGATACCGGTACGGTACCGAACCAAACCGAGCCGAACCGGTACTGTACCGATGGGGCTAAAAGCCAAAAAAAATTGGAGCCGGTATGGACTGTTCGGTACGGGCCGGTACCGGCCGTCCGGTTCGGTACCGAAATATGTAGCTGTACCGTACCGGTAGGGTCCGGTACCGGTATGTACCGGCCGGTACCGGCCCGTACCGACCGGTACGGCAGACCATGATTGTAGTAGCTGTAGGATCACCATTCACTATATTGTCCCAGCTATTCCATGATCGTTTTAATTATTATGAGTTGGCTCTAACTTCGTGGTAGCGCACCCTAATCAATGATCACGATCAACTACTTTTAATTATTTAAAGAGACAACATTAATCTCCATCATAAGAGTTGATATGTGAAGATAGCATTTGCTGACATGACCTTTGGGAAAGATGCATTCAGTGACAATAAGTTGATGTAAAATAGAAGCTAGGCTCAGAAACTGCATTAGTTTTGGTTTTATCATACTAGATGAGTTTTGGTTTTTCGTGTGACTGATTTTTATCCTACTCTTAACAATTCTTTTCTGAAAAACTAAAAGAGGCTCAGAAAAATATGTTGAATTTAAAAAAACGTAAAGAAATTGAGATACGAAATAATTGCAAATTTATTTTAAAGTATATAATACTTTTGGAATGGATCTAGATGAAATCGAAGAAGAAGAAAGAGATTCAAGAAGACAGAGAGAAAGAAAAGCACAGCAAACACAAATTTACATGGTTTGGCTACAAGCATACATCCACAGGCAAGGATGAAGTAGAGATTCCACTATAATCAAAAGGGGGAAGCATAGAGCTACCTCTCAGCAAACCCTAATCCCATTACACCCAGTTTCACCTGCCTTACCAAAACGAGGCAAAAGAAGATAGATATCAAAAATCCTAAGCCCTTCGCTACCACCACTGACCTCACAAAATGTGCTCAATCAGTTTTCTTCTCAAATTTGTCAAACTGAATCATTGGGCCGGTGGATCAAGGAAACTGTTTGAGGCATTCTTTTTTGAGGGGATATACCACTTTTGGCCTTGGATGTACCATTTGGAGTTTGATATGTTTTTCAGTTCTTGTCTTGGTTGCTGCCAATTGGACATGACAATGGATATATTGATGAAATTTGAGCTTGGGGATACCCAAGTTTATGATATATTTAATATGCTAAACTTGGAATATTAAAATGGTTTCAAATCTTCTCAAAATTTGCAAGGTTAAAGTTTAATCTAGAGAAAATGATTTCCCAATTTTTCAAATATGAGAAGTTATGAAAAATTATCATCAACAACCTATATGTACAATATATTTGGCCACAAATATATTCTGTCCTGCAACCCTAAAATGGTCTCCAGTTTTGGATTGGTTCCCCTTAAAATTGTAACTTTTGTGTTTCATAATTTCCTGTGAAACTTCAATCATGGATAGTGCATCAAGTCGGAGTTTTTATGAGCTTTTCTTATTGATGCTTTAATGATGAACTAAAAGCCATTCTCAACCATGTCATTTAAATATTACATCTTGATTCTTGCAGACAAACGACTATTGTGCTGTTCCACAAGAACTGAAAGATCAAGTGAGTGAAAGATACCCTGGAGCAAGGCGAGCAGTATTAAAGACTGGCGGTGATTTTCCATTTCTTTCTCGCCCGGATGAAGTTAACTTATACCTTCAGGTACTTTAGCACCCTGCATTTTTTTATTTCATCTTGCACATTTATTTTGGCTTGCTGTCTGCTCATGACCAAAATCTCACAGCTTCATCTGAGACGCGTAGGAGTCGAAGCAAAACCAGATCTCCTGCAAGGCATTTCAAGAGACGGTGGTTCCGGGGGATCTAGTGATGAGAAAAAAGGTGGAGGGAACTTGGATAAGCCCCCAGAAGAGCATGGTAGCCCTGGGGCACATGATGGTGGTGGTCATCAGCCTCAAGCTTCGGGATCTGAAGTCCATGGTTTGGATGATCAGATCTTGACTAATAGAGAGATTACCAGCATGACCCTTGGGACTTTATCCTTTCTCATGCAAGCACCATATATCCCATATCTCCTGCAATTCTTCATGGGTGCATTATACATTACTTGGAAACGGTTGCCGAACATTCAGAATTTGCGTAAAATATGAAAGTCATTTGCTGAATGTTACTGTTCTCCAGCTCCTGTGAAAAATATACCATCTCGTTAGGGTGGTTGGAATGTTATTCTTCCAGAATGGCTTAACATATAGGCTCCCTTTTGTCCTTTCCATTTGCCTTTGGAGATTACCTTGGTCGTTGATGCCATGAGTGCATGAATTGCTCATTTCTCTTATCTAGGAAAACCACTTATATTATGAAATATTAATTTCTTTTTTTTCTTGTATTCAATTTTGTAAAAGAGCTACTTGATGAGAATCCTGTAGTGGGGGTGTTGAATGTATGATTATGTTATGATCATCAACTCTGGACATGTAGCAATGTGCGCAAATTACAGCCAAAGTCCACGGACTACGACAGTTATGTGGACATTAATGGCCTGTTTGACAAATGCAAAAGGATTGGGCTGGATTTTTTACAGGATCATGGACCAGAGTTTATTGAAGGCCTGTATCACCCCAATCCTTTTCCGTCCAAATCCTATGGGAGAAAAAAAAAAAAAGAAGAAGGATCTCCATTTTTTTTAATTCTGCAGTTCAACAAACTCGTAGGCCGGATTTAGGCCAAAACTAGGATGCGTAGGTCTTAGAAAACAATAGCTAGGCTGGGTAACAGGTTCGATTTTTATAAGAAATTCAGCTACTGAATTTTCCAAATAGGCTCTAGTAGAGAACTGTTGTTGTTATAAAGTATTGTGATATTAAGATGATTGATAACCAGATATTTCAAATAATCTTGCTACAGACTTTTGTAAAACTGCATGAAATGTTAATGCACATCCAGTAGCTTCAATAAAGGTTGGTAGGTGAAATCTCTTCTCCTTCTTCTTTTCTTTTTTTTCTTTTTTTTCTTTTTTTTTTCTTTTTGCTTAAAACGCGGCTTCATACAGTACGTGTACGAATACATCCAATAAAATCAAAATACAACAGCTCGCGGAATGCCAATGGCAACTCCCCTCTCCGGACCAAAGGATATACCCTGAGTCGTAGGCCGTGTAGGCAGCCACCCAGTCAGCCACCCTCTTGGCATCTCTGAATACATGCTTAGCCTGAAGGACCCCTCCATCTCTCATCATCATCCCTATGTCTCAGTTCAGGAGGTGGTTTGTGCTCTCACCCCTCGACCCCCTCCGAATCCATCTGATGACTGTGGCCGAGTCGCCCTCCAAAATGATCGATCGGGCCTGCAGCACCACCCGCGCGTGTCGAAGGCCCGCCTAGGCTGCTCGCAACTCTACCCTGGAACCGACATGTCAAACAGCTGGTAGCTGCCTGCCGCCACCACCCTGGAATGTGGGTCCTGTATCACAAAGCCTGCACCGCCCCGCATACAGCCATCCAGCACCGACCCATCGAAGTTGACCTTGAGGAAGCTCGGGGGTGGGGACTTCCAGGTGAAAAACACCGTCTGAGGAGCTACCGAAGCAGAGGGTGAACCCCAGGTGTCCCAAGCTAACAAAGGTCTATCTGAAGGATGGGTGGGCTTGATCTCTATGGCCTGTGCCCGAGCAAACTCTGCAACAAACTTCGGTGACACCCTACGCTCACCGAAGACGCGAATGTTCCTTGCCAACCAGATCTGATATGCCGTGCAAGTCGCTCTAATAGCCTCTTGACAAGTCCGCGAACTAGCCAGCCACTGTCTCATCACCTGTAGAAACTGTGTCCTTGCACTTCAAATCTCCTGCAGGATCTCTGACCACTGCCATGTCGACCTCGCCCATATACACTAGAACTTTTGACTCTCTTATAATGGTTATCAAATGAACGAAACTCTAGAAAGGCCTACTTGGAGTTAGCCAATGGGTCTTCTAAATCCAGGTTCAAGAAGAAGGGGCCTTGGGCTTATAGGGCGCGCTCCAAACTTCAAGGCCTGGCTAGATGTCAGGCTGGCCATTAGTTGACTTGGACAACGTGAGAGCTCATGATGGAGGGCACATTCAAATTCCAATCGCATTGAGTCTTTGATGTAAGCATTATTAGGCAAGCTCTGTGCATTCCAAAGTGAGACCACAACATTCGTCACAATTTGCATTAACTGAAAATATTTAACATAAAAAATTATGAATTTTGCAAGAAAGTACATCAACTTTTTCAATGTTCAAATTCAATGTCATTTTCTTATCTTTGCATGTATGGAAAGATTTTGGGGATTGGGAGAAGGGCACCCTTGCCTTTCTAACTTAAAATTTCACACCGGCAAGTTTAAGCAGAGCAAATCTTGCACAGAACCTGCACACGAGCAGAATTTGCAGAAATTTTCGTAAAACGATTCAAAGCATGTCCCTTAGTGTTAAAAATCTTTATTATCTAATCAACTGCTTTAAGGATGTAGACACCCCAATCTTTGGCCCTCTGCGCACCCTTTGGAGGTGTCATCTTATAAAACGCCCTAAAAGCATATCCCAGGCACCGTGCATCCATCCTAGTTTGTCCTGGCCCTGGGTGTTTCAACAGCAAGGTTCTGCCTTCAAAACCATCATGGGGGTAAGAATTTGTCACCAGAACCTTTTGATGGGAAAATCCTGCCATCAGAAGCTATTTTTAAGTTTTCCACCTTTTGGGGTCCTACCTATAGTGTTCTAATCTCAGGACATTCTGATAGCAAGCCTTTGCCATCAAATCTAAATTTCGAATTTTGGCACCCTCAGAACAACCTGCAACATTGCAGAATGGCTTAACAACTTTCTACTATCCTAAAAAAAAAAAAATTAATAGGTTAGAGTGTTTTGATAGCAAATTCTTCCAATAGATCGTTCCGACAGCAGGTCTCTACTATTAGAACCTCTTTTCTACCATATGATTATGGATTTATGGTGTGCTAGAACTTTGAATTTGAACACCGGATAAGCCAGTCTTATTTATCCCTAGGGCCATATAAATAGCCTCCTATCTATAGTCATCGATTCTCTGCCGCTAGAACAGAAATCAGATCGGATACTAGCATATCTATATCCATATTTTTTTTAATCATATACAAAAATTTATATCTATATTTATTTTAAAAAAATACAAATATAAATTGAATATAGAAAAGTATGAATATAGACATGAAAATAAATCAAATAATTAAACTTTATAACTTCAAAATTAAAGATATTATTAAGTAGATTATAAATCAAGTTAATAGCATATTAATATAGTCATTTATTTTTCTTAAAAGTTCATGATTATAATATAAAATTAAATAGGATTATAATTGAAGTCGGATATTCGGATAAAGAATATCGGATAGTTGTCATCTATATACATATCTATTTTTCTTTGACAGATATAGATATGAATGTAGATATTAGTTAGATGCTCAAATTTTGATCCGTATCTAGATAGATTCGGATAGAAAAACGGATCCGGACATATATTGTTCAATCTACTTTCATCCCTATCTCCTGCAATTCTTGAGTGATGAGAGGTTCTAAGAGGAGGTCTAGCTTGAATGCCTAGAGAGCATAGCCGAGCGAAGCTATCTTCTACAGAGATGCTGACGGATTGTGGCCTCCATCTCCTTCTAGGTATGCTTCCTTCTCTTTCTCACCCTTCTGTATCTGATTATTTTCTTGTATGCATTCATCATTATGTCTCCTTTGCATGCATTAGTATAAGGCATAACCTACCTACTAGTTTCTTATTCAGGAGTTTGTAATTAAGTGGAGGAGCAAGTGTCTCGTACTCCTTTAGTCCCTCACATTTCACTGAATACGTGTGGATTTATGGTAGTGTTGGGGGAAAAACCCAAGTCATACCGCCACGGAGGCGCTCGGCCAAAGAGCGCCGACCAGAAAGGCGCTCGGCGAAAGAGCGCCGACCAGGAAGGCGCTCGATTAGAGAGCGCCGACCAGAGGGAAATACCGGCAAGTAGAGGCGCTCGACCAAAGGGCGCCGAACAGAAGGGTGCTCAGCTAAGAGAGCGCCGATCAGAAGAGGCCCAACCAAAGCGCCAAGTAGAGGCGCTCGGTTAGAAGGTACTCGCCCAAAGGGCGCCGACCAGAAGTACTAGAAGCAACCCCGCCACAGGGCGCCCCGCTGGGCGACCAGCTCGGCTCGGCATCCTTGCCGAGCCGATGCCCTCACCAAATACTCGATCTCCGCCTAACCTTTTAAAGATCTGACGGCTATATACACGACTCCACTACAACTTGCCACCTGCCACCATCTCTGAGCCGTCAAGGCACAAGATCTCTGCAGGTATTTTGGCACGACCTATCATTAATGCACGAGACCCACTCAAGTCTCCGGAGCACTCAATCATTTAATGAACACGGCCCAAGACGATCTCCGGATCGCTGAACCATCAAAGCATATGGCTCTCCCTGACCGCCGGTTCACTTGGTAATAAATGCACTTACCATCTACGAACCCCAGGCCCACTACGGCCGACGGTTCAACCACTCCAACGGGTCTGGTCACCCACGACAACTTCCTGACTCCGGCCTGATTCGGCCTCATTCTCCACTACGCCATTAATGGGCCAAATCGTACCCAATTATCACAAAAGAAGACAAATTTCCCTGTCACCTCCCAGGTAACATAATACCCTTCTATAAAAGGGAACCTGGGAGGAAAGAGGGGGGGACCGGAAGAAAAAAGAAGAAAACAGCACAGACACAATTGAACAAAATATTCTCTTTATCTTCTCCACATATCTGCCCCCTCTGACTTAAGCATCGGAGGGCCGGCGCCGGAAAGCCCGGCCACCGGCTCTTTTTTGCAGGACAGGACGCACTCTTCTTCGCTCACCCCCTCCACGGAGGACGCAGCCGGCCGGCGCACTGCCGTCCGCCCTCCCGGCAGCGGAGCTCCTCCTCCCCTGGTTTCGCGGCGGCCCCCGGGTCCAATTTCCAGCAACAGTTGGCGCTAGAGGAAGGGACCGAGTCGCTGCCATGAAGCTAAGGAGTAAAGGGGCTTCCAATGCTTCTCGACGTCCTCCACCTAGTCCTGGACACTCTGTCCAGAACTCACCACCTCCGGCCGAGTCAACCCCTCAAGTTCGGCCGGAGCAGTTTGATGCCCTGGTGCAACAGGTGCAAGCCTTGGCTACTGCTGTTCAAGGCTTGCAACCCAGGGGCGTCCCGACGGCACCGCTTCCTCCGGCTCCAGTTCAACCGGAGCCCCCTACAAGCGGGCTTCCCCTTCGAGTATCATGCTCCAAGTCCCAAACGCTCAGTCCAGAATTCACCACCAAGATCTCCGGTAGATCAAGTTCCACAAGTCCAACTCGAGCACTTCGATGCGCTAGTGCAGCAAGTCCAAGCGCTAGCCATTGCAGCCCAAAGCCTGCAACAAGTGGAGGCCCCTCCTGTGCCGCCTCCACGGAATCATGTTAAGCAGAGGAAGAAACTTTCTCCCGACTCCCGAGCCATCTCAAATCAAAACTTTCTCCCGACTCCCGAGCCATCTCGAATCAGGCATGGCTCCCGCTGCAACGACGTATGTGGGGGCAACCAGTGAGAAGTAGTGGTCCAAGTCTCACGTCAACGAGTTGGGGAGAAAGAGAAATAAAAGCTGAGGTCTGGAGAAGGAGAGTTATGGAGCTTTAAAATGGGATTGTAAGCCTCTGTGACAAAGGGTACAGCCCCATTAAATCCCATTATCCTTCTAAGTCTTCTGTCTTTCGGCAGCAAGCAAGAAACCAGCATGTACTCCCTCCTTGGGACGGCGCCTGCGACATTGCTCCCCTTTCAGAGCGTCGCCATCACTGAAGCCCCCGCCGAGCTCATGCAGACCGAGCTCAGAAACCCGAGCGCAAAACACCTCCTAGAAAATCGAGCCAAAGAAGGCCAGCGCTGAATCAAGTCCTGAGGGACTTCGAAGCTCGAGAGCCATCAAAATATCTCCAAAAGGTACAGGACACCACTTTGGCTTCAAATAAATTCAATATTTTATCTATTTTCAAGTTAACGAGCTCGGCTCGTTCTCCATCGGCCAACGAGCTCGGCTCGTTCTCCTACCCTGACCACGGTCAGGATGCCCCGAGACGTCGGGATGCCCCGATAAGTCGGGAAGACTCGAGATGTCGAGGTGCGGTCTTGATTGACCAGACGAGCTCGGCTCGTTCTCCATCGACTTCCACCGACGAGCTCGGCTCGTTCTCCATCGGCCAACGAGCTCGGCTCGTTCTCCTACCCTGACCACGGTCAGGATGCCCCGAGACGTCGGGATGCCCCGATAAGTCGGGAATACTCGAGACGTCGAGGTGCGGTCTTGATTGACCAGACGAGCTCGGCTCGTTCTCCATCGACTTCCACCGACGAGCTCGGCTCGTTCTCCATCGGCCAACGAGCTCGGCTCGTTCTCCTACCCTGACCACGGTCAGGATGCCCCGAGACGTCGGGATGCCCCGATAAGTCGGGAAGACTCGAGACGTCGAGGTGCGGTCTTGATTGACCAGACGAGCTCGGCTCGTTCTCCATCGACTTCCACCGACGAGCTCGGCTCGTTCTCCATCGGCCAACGAGCTCGGCTCGTTCTCCTACCCTGACCACGGTCAGGATGCCCCGAGACGTTGGGATGCCCCGATAAGTCGGGAAGACTCGAGACGTCGAGGTGCGGTCTTGATTGACCAGACGAGCTCGGCTCGTTCTCCATCGACTTCCACCGACGAGCTCGGCTCGTTCTCCATCGGCCAACGAGCTCGGCTCGTTCTCCTACCCTGACCACGGTCAGGATGCCCCGAGACGTCGGGATGCCCCGATAAGTCGGGAAGACTCGAGACGTCGAGGTGCGGTCTTGATTGACCAGACGAGCTCGGCTCGTTCTCCATCGACTTCCACCGACGAGCTCGGCTCGTTCTCCATCGGCCAACGAGCTCGGCTCGTTCTCCTACCCTGACCACGGTCAGGATGCCCCGAGACGTCGGGATGCCCCGATAAGTCGGGAAGACTCGAGACGTCGAGGTGCGGTCTTGATTGACCAGACGAGCTCGGCTCGTTCTCCATCGACTTCCACCGACGAGCTCGGCTCGTTCTCTATCGGCCAACGAGCTCGGCTCGTTCTCCTACCCTGACCACGGTCAGGATGCCCCGAGACGTCGGGATGCCCCGATAAGTCGGGAAGACTCGAGACGTCGAGGTGCGGTCTTGATTGACCAGACGAGCTCGGCTCATTCTCCATCGTTGGATTTCTCTGCCAACGTCCCCAAAGAACGGACCCCGAGCAGAACGTCTTCAGTCGCCTCGGCGAAAAAACAACCGCGGTACCAGGTATCCATTTATTTAATGTTTTTACATTATCTTACCTATTCTTGGATTTCTCTGCCGACGTCCTCAAAGAACGGACCCCGAGCAGAGCGTCTTCAGTCGCCTCGGCGAAAAAACAACCGCGGTACCAGGTACCCATTTATTTAATGTTTTTACATTATCCTACCTATTCTTAGATTTCTCTCTCGACGTCCTCAAAGATTGGACCCCGAGCAGAGCGTCTTCAGTCGCATCGGCGTGAAAATTTTTGGAATCCGAAATGACCCAACTAAAGCTACTTCCCGCGCTCAAGCTGGAAGCCAGCTGGAACTCGATAGTCGGGGGGTAGTGTTGGGGGAAAAACCCAAGTCATACCGCCACGGAGGCGCTCGGCCAAAGAGCGCCGACCAGAAAGGCGCTCGGCGAAAGAGCGCCGACCAGGAAGGCGCTCGATTAGAGAGCGCCGACCAGAGGAAAATACCGGCAAGTAGAGGCGCTCCACCAAAGGGCGCCGAACAGAAGGGTGCTCAGCTAAGAGAGCGCCGATCAGAAGAGGCCCAACCAAAGCGCCAAGTAGAGGCGCTCGGTTAGAAAGTGCTCGCCCAAAGGGCGCCGACCAGAAGTACTAGAAGCGACCCCGCCACAGGGCGCCCCGCTGGGCGACCAGCTCGGCTCGGCATCCTTGCCGAGCCGATGCCCTCACCAAATACTCGATCTCCGCCTAACCTTTTAAAGATATGACGGCTATATACACGACTCCACTACAACTTGCCACCTGCCACCATCTCTGAGCCGTCAAGGCAAAAGATCTCCGCAGGTATTTTGGCACGACCTATCATTAATGCACGAGATCCACTCAAGTCTCCGGAGCACTCAGTCATTTAATGAACACGGCCCAAGACGATCTCCGGATCGCTGAACCATCAAAGCATATGGCTCTCCCTGACCACCGGTTCACTCGGTAATAAATGCACTTACCATCTACGAACCCCAGGCCCACTACGGCCGACGGTTCAACCACTCCAATGGGTCTGGTCACCCACGACAACTCCCTGACTCCGGCCTGATTCGGCCTCATTCTCCACTACGCCATTAATGGGCCAAATCGTACCCAATTATCACAAAAGAAAACAAATTCCCCTGTCACCTCCCAGGTAACATAATACCCTTCTATAAAAGGGAACCTGGGAGGAAAGAGGGGGGGGACCGGAAGAAAAAAGAAGAAAACAGCACAGACACAATTGAACAAAATATTCTCTTTATCTTCTCCACATATCTGCCCCCTCTGACTTAAGCATCGGAGGGCCGGCGCCGGAAAGCCCGGCCACCGGCTCTTTTTTGCAGGACAGGACGCACTCTTCTTCGCTCACCCCCTCCACGGAGGACGCAGCCGGCCGGCGCACCGCCGTCCGCCCTCCCGGCAGCGGAGCTCCTCCTCCCCTGGTTTCGCGGCGGCCCCCGGGTCCAATTTCCAGCAACAGGTAGTATTACTTCTAATATACATTGATCTAATAACGATACCCTTGAAGCATCCTCCTTGTAGTCGTCTACCATGAAAATCCCTGAGTTGTATCCCCTTCTTGCAGTACATGCATGAGTATTGCAATTTTAGTTTATTTGGGGTTAGGCTTTGGTCAGTAATCTGATTAGAAACCTAGAAGGAGACACAAGAAAAATTAGGTGTTATTTGCATGACCAACTCTCGAGTTATATGGTAGTAGCGTGACAATCTCAAGTCCCCTTGGTCTCTACTTGGGTCAAAGTCTTCTTGCTGATAAGTGGTACTCCACCGCATGTAGGTCTCTACTATCAGTTGCATATCTCTCACCAGGTTGGAGTGAAATTCGCCCCCTATTTGGGTGAGATTATGTTACACTCTAAGAGATTCTAAGGGTAAGGAAAAGCAGATAGGGTAACTCAAGTTCGGGGTAATTGATGAGAGGCTTTTTCTATCCCATTAGTACCTTGTAATTAAATTTATAATTGTCTCTTTATTCACATGCCTTCTTTAAGACTCTACGGGCAAGCTGCAAGGTAGAAAGTCTCAAGGGGCAAGATTGACCAGTGCTTGGGCTAATAGAGAGTTACCATAGTTAACCTGAAAAAGTTAGCCTTACCCTAGAAGTTCACATATCTATGAGGAAACATCCTTAAGTGAAAGACATCAAAATAACAAGAGAAACAAACTAAGGCTCATGATGTCTACGAACATGAATGATCAAAATGCTTGCATGCATGAAAATGATAATTCTGACCATTGTCAATAAGATGAATATGATGGAAACCAAGTAAAACCATCAACCACCTCTACCTCCACAACCACAATCATAGCCTCTGCCACAACCAAACCCTTTTGCCTACCCTCTAGCCTCAACCTCCAACATTATAACCAAAGGAGTCACAACCTTTGAGATTGTAGGAGCCATATTGCCCAACTATGCAACCCAAGAGGAGGGAGGGGGTGAATTGATTTAACAAAATTTTAATTAAAGATATACAATTTAAAGAATTCAATTTTCAATGTGTGAGTGAAGTGAGAATGCAAGCATATAAAGTAGGAAATATAAAGAATAGGAAACAAGCAAGACACAAATTTTATAGTGGTTCAATGCCAAACTTAGCACTTACGTCCACTCTCCAAAAATCACTTCTTGAGAATTTTAGTATAATCTACTCAAAGATTACAGTCAGATTGTTTTATATGAGCTCACAATCAACTCAGTTGAACTTCAAAAGTCATCAACCACTACCACTCCTTTTCCAAGCCTTTCCTTGGCTTGATAAGGAAACAACAGAGAATACCTAAGTTTCAACCCCCGAAACTTATTATAATCAACAAGAAGAAAATACAAGAAGAATGGCTCTCTTAAGAGCAGTAGATCAGTTGTTGAAGTTCATGAGGAAGCACTTGCTGATTTTTGATGTGGGCTTGAATGCTCTGTAATTGATTCTCTTAGGAGTAGTGGTTGTAATCTTTAATGCTCACACTAAATGCTTTCTTTTCTTTTTGTTTTTCGCTTGCTCCCACTTTCTTCTTTCTTCTTGTTGTCTTTCTTGGGTGTTCCCATACATTTATATCTTGAAAAATAGTTGGAAGACCATTTTTAGCTGTTAGACAAGCTAAAATAGCCAGTAGGAGTGCAAATAGCCATTCTAATTTTACAGAAAAATTAGTTGTTACTGTTGTCAGGTGAAGACGGATTGACTCAACTTCTTCAAGGGTCGACTTGTGATCTTAAGGGGTTGACTTGAGAAAGTGCTTATTTTTGTTACACTCTGTCTTTAGCCTTTATTCACTATAGAGTTGACTCATCTAACTTATTGTCGACTTATCCTAGATTGGGGTTGATTCATGATCCTCTAGAGCCGACTCATGAAAGAGCATGTTTTTATTGCTCTCTATTTTCTGTCTCGGACCATTCTAAGATCGACTCGATATATGCTATGATCAACTCTTATTCTGTAGGAGCCGACTCATGATACTTCAGGGTCAACTTGTAAATGTGCAATTTTTCATGCCCTTCTGTTTTTCACTTGTGGCTATTCTAGGGTTGACTATGTTGATCCAGGGGTCGACTCATGAAAGCATGCCAGTCTTCTTTATTATGCTAGGGTCGACTTATGTTCTCTTGAGGTTGACTCCTAAAATTGTCCAAAATTGAGGCCTTCTATTTAAGCCTATGGACGTTCAAGGATCAACAACTAATGTTCTTGGGGTCGACACTTTTGACACAATACTTTATAATCTTGACTTACATTTTTTCTTCTTGAGTATTTTGAGTTGATATTAACTTGACTTCTTGTGAACATTCTTGTACACTCTAAACATATGATTAGTGAACTTTTTACTCAAATAGTTTGTATCACCAAAATTAAACCTTTTGGGTCATTGGGTCCGACCTCAAGTTATCTGTGCTCATCTCCTTTTGGCTCATATTGTCTCCCACCACCTCTTCTCACCCCATGATCGTCAATATTAGTATATCTCATCCGATGTAGTGAGCGGTCATTATAGATGTCGATGTGCATCAATGCTCTAGAGGTCTTCCCCTCAATCTCAACATCATGATCTCAAAATACCAAGATCAGGATCATGCCATAAAAGATAAGCATACCTTCGACCTGCTTGCTTCTTGTGCATCTATTAGAACTTAAGTATGGGCATGTTTAGGGAATATTTCCTAAGCACATGAAACATCACTGTAATGTCTCTCTCTGAGACAAAATCGAACCTTCCCATCTTAAGAAAGAAAATTCTATTGATCATGTGATGGAGGAGTCTCATTTCCATAGATAATTGATTAGCACTCACTCCTCCAGTTCGTTGACATCCTCATGTCCCAAGATATGTTGGAGATCGATTCTCCACTCGTCCAACGTATCTGTAGAGGATCCGCCAGTCGGCATTTGTAGAAATATCCCCAAACTCAATACATTGCAAAATTCAAACATCCTTGACCACACACTCCGAACTCCCAACATCGAACTTTACATTTCCATAAAATTCTCGAACTTCTCCCAATTGTGAACCTTCTCGATCCTAGAACTCAAAATCAACATTCCTTCCTGCTGTGACAATCCATAAAGAGAAAGAAACCTTACTTGGAGAGGGTTGAGGAGGAATGGACGCTTACTTTTCATAAGGTGGAGGATGGGGGTTAGATCGAGCTTTCGTGCGTCGTTCCATCCACTCTAGGGTTTTGGTCCACTTCAATTGTTGGGCGAGTTGCTTCCAAGGAGCCATTTGAGATCCAAACGATCCAAGAAAGGAGAGATTTAGGACTTGAAATGGACGATTTTGGGAGGGAAGAGGATGGGAGGGAGTTTCGAGCAGAGAAGAGAAGACTTGAAATAAAGAGAACTTGGGATGACTCGGGTATAGAATCCGTCTCCCAACATAGGGTTCAACTCGAACTAATCCTTGAGTCAGCTCCTAAGAAGGGGCTGGCCCGTTCTTTCTCACGAGTTGACTCCTCCACAGCCTACATAAGCCTAACTTTCATCTAGAGTCGACCCACAGCTCCTCCTTAATTCAAGGAGTGAACTCTCCATAACAAAGGGTCGACTCCTTGGACTGGGAGTTGGCACTTCAATAAGAAAAAATCAATACACAGATGATCAATTTAGGGTCAAAAGAGATTGCAATCAAATTGTTCAAGAGAGATTTAATTAATAACAAAGGCTTTTGTGATGCAGCTTTTAATTGAGAGGGTCATACTCCTAACTCAACCCTAATCATGCTAAATCTATCCTCACCAAAAATTTTGGTTAAAATATTTGCTAATTGTTTATCGGTACTTACAAATCAAACATTACATTATTATTTTGAACATAACCTCTTATGAAATGATGCTTTATCTCAATGTGCTTAGTTCTGGAATGCTAAATTGGATTTTTAGTTAAGTTTATTGCATTAGTATTATCACATCTGCTAGGTATATTGTTATATTTTATGCTAAAATCTTCAAGTTGTTGGTCAATTCACAAGATTTGAGTACAACAACTTCTGATGGTAATGTATTCGGCTTCAGTCGTGGACAATGTTACCAAATTTTATTTTTTACTAGATCATAAGATTAAATTTACATCTAAAATTTGACATGTTCCACTAGTGCTCTTTCTATCTGGTTTGCATCCAACAAAATCAGCATCTGTATATCCTATTAAATTTAATGATGATTGTTTAGATTACCAAAGACCTACCTTTTGAGTTCCAATTAAGTATCTTAAGATTCATTTTACTGTAGTTAAGTTTGACTCTTTAGGATTAGATGGAAATCTAACACACATATATAAATAATATCAGGTCTACTATAAGTAAGATAGAGTAATTATCCTTTCATGCCTCTATAAAATTTTGAGTCAACATTCTTACCGAGCTCATCTGAATCGAGTTTGCAAGACAAACTCATTTAGGTGCCTATTGCATTGGCATTCTCTATCCCAAAATTCTTCAACAGTTCTTTTGTGTATTTGCTTTGATTGATGAAGATCCTCTCATCTGTTTGCTTAATTTGGAATTTGAGGAAGAATTTTAGCTCTCCCATCATGCTCATCTCAAACTCCCCCGCATTAGTTTGGCAAATTCTTGACATAAAATCTTATTAGTGGCACAAAAAATAATATCATCTACATATAATTATACTATTAATAGGTCTTTGTCTTTTCTTTTTATAAACAAAGTAGTATCTACGTTTCCTCTCATAAAGTTGTTTTCAACTAAGAATATACTTAATCTTTCAAACCAAGCATGGGTTGCTTGTTTTAAAACTATACCAAACTTTATTTAGTTTGAAAACATAATTAGGATACTTATGATTTTTGAAACCAGGTGGTTGTTCTACATACACATTTTCAGCAATATAATCATTTAAAAATAAACTTTAACATCCATTTAAAATAATTTAAAGTTTATAAAATATGCAAAGATAAGTAAGAGCTCCTCATAATCCAGAGTTGACTCCTCAAATTAAGAGTCGACACACAAAAGAAGATAATTCAAGATATTCAATGAAATGCAATTAAAGTTTAATTGATTCAAAATGATGAACATGAGTTTAACAAGAGAAATTTGACTAAAAGGATTCCAAACTTCTAGTTCACTTCTAATCAAACAAAATTTTTCTTCATTCAAAGTTTTTGTAAAAATGTTAGCAAGTTATTTTTTAGAACACACAAATTCAATCATTACATCATTGTTTTGAGCATGATCTCTTATAAAGGGATGCCTTATTTTAATGTACTTAGTTCTTAAGTGTTGTATAAGATTTTTACTTAAATTAATAGCACTTTTGTTATCACATTTGGTGGGTATTTTTTCAAGTTTAATGCCATAATCCTCAAGTTATTGCTTAATCTATAAGATTTGAGCACAACTTTCAGTTAATATATATTCAGCCTTAGCTGTAGATAAGGCTACCAAATTTTGTTTCTTGCTAAACTATGAGATTAAGTTCACTTCTAAAAATTAGCAAGTTCCACTAGTGCTTTTCTTATCAATTTTACATCTAGCAAAATCTGCAACTGAATACCCAATTAGGTTAATTGAAGATTGTTTAAAATTCCAAGATCGGTAGGATCTGGGCTTATAACGATCCTATTTCGTATGGCAGGATCATCCCAAGATCAAGAGTGATGTAGATTGAGGTGATGAGATCACTATATTTGGTTACCCTATATGGTAGTGATCCCAAATCACCCTCACTCCTCAAATCACCATCCAACCCAGTGATGGAATACCCATCCTTAAGGTCGAAAATCTAATATGACGTAGGGCAGTGATCTTGGGTTAAAAGTTAAAGGATTAGAATACCTCTCAATCCAACAAAAAAAATTAGTATATCAATATACCGTTAATATATTATATCAATATTATATATATGATATTATGTTATATTGATATTATTTATTATGGTTATGATATATATTATATTGTAATATATTATTAATCATATTATTGTCATATTATTATTCAATGATAAGTTTAAACTATAGTAAGAAATATATTGTTGTACTTTATATTTATATAATGAAACTATTTAATATATTACTCTTATTTACCTTATTTTTCTAATCAAAATAAATATATGTATTAAAAAATAATATATGATAAGCATAAATAAAATATTAAGTTTATGATAACCATTAATATATCTTTATAGGATTAGTGATTTATAGGACTAATAAATATATTTTTATAGAATATATTAATAATTACTATATTAATAAATATAATAATATATTATTATAATATATTTATATAATTAATAAATATATTTTTACGGAATTTATTAGGGATAGTTTTGCTATTATATGGTTAGCAAATCTTGGATTTCTATAAAATATTAAATAGGTTACTCATGGATATCTGGAACCTTTAATCACCAGAATATAGCATATCAAATACGATGATCTTAATTAGACCATTGGAGATAATATTGTCCCAGGATAAGAATCACAAGCTCACCAAATGCCACCTATGGGGCAACTCATCAAATAGCAATTATGGGTCATATGATCCCCCAACACTGCTCCATGATATATGGAATTTCTAATTCGAATCAGGATAAGATTCCTAGAGTCAGGAGATTCGGTATGCCAACGGTCAAATTTGTACTGACTTCTGTTTGACCACTGTTCAGTCTCGAGTAACTGCTATTGGGCCCAAAACCGTGGTTTGAGCAAACTCACTATAGGCCCACGATTGGGCCCAGATAGAATTCTAAGGGCATTCACTCATCACTGGGCAATTAGGTATCTAATTGTTTTTGCTATTCTGCTCTATTTTGAGCTACAAATCGATTGTAGTAATAATTTTGAACCTACTACGGCTGGGCCAGTTAGCCTAGCCGTTGGGCACCCGTAGTTGTTGATGTCATGCTCGTTCCTTCAGAAGGATTGACACCATGCCTGTGTGGCCAAATATATGGTTGAAATATGGGATTGCACCATAGAAATTTTCCAAACTCAATCATGTCATGATCAGTAGGCCTTGTTGTGTGGTTGCATGATATTGGAAGCCATTTTCGGGCAATAAATACCAAAGAGATGACTAAAAGATTGAGAGGATATGTTCATAATATTTGATATTTCCTTTCAGCAAGAGGAGCTGGTGACTAGGGGTGTAGTTCAGCTGACCTTGTTTAAGCTTGGGTCTGAACAAATTTTGCTCCAAATTGATTTCAAGTTTGAAAATCTAGATTAAGCTCAATCTATTTGTTATTTGATCGACTTCATTCAAGCATAATTTCAAAAGCGGCTTGATAGCATTAATCAAACTGAGATCAATTTAAACTTGCACCAACAACTTGAATTGAGCTTTATTTAATTTCTTTGATCAAGCTTGATTCAAGTTGATGCCAAGACAATGAAGCTACTCAGATCAGCCTCGCTGGTAACATGAGTCCTGATGTTTAATAATAGCTAACAGCTGCCAATAACTAGAGGAACATTAGCAGACAAACTTCATTTCCAATTCAACATTATGAACAAGCATTCTGAAAATGCTTGCAGTGTTTAGCTCCATATAGACAAATGTGAGTGCCTTTCGGATGACATTATGAATGCATTTCAGATGATTTTTTTTTCATGATACCTTGTCCATGAAGTTGTGAGCATGGTGTCCCAAACATCCCTGCACCATTATACCTGTCTTTTGCCCTTTTTTCCTGCTCATCTTCTTGTTCTTCAGATATCAGGCCTCTGCCATGCTTATCATGATTGGACCACTCTTTCTTTATAGCAAGCGAGCTTTGAGTTGTTGCTGTAAAGTTAGATACGTACCAATGCTGGAGTCTGGTATTGTTAAAAGCCTTGGTGGACCTGGGAAATAATGTTTAAAGGGATGTGGTCTACAGTACTTATGTCATAAAATATGGGGGACCTATTGATGTTCTTGCATAAATCTCCATTTGCATCCTTTTTAAGACCGGGAGGGGCTCTAAACCCAACCTGCTTTAAGAGAGGGGATTTAGCCAACATCACTTGGAATCGAACGCTAACTTTGAGTCTAAGTGTCAGTGCTTGGTGGTCCTGCATGTATCTTTGATCAATGTGTTTGAATTGCATTCGTCTACATGCTTAGAACTTTGATGGTGGATAATGTCTGTCGCTGCCGCGCACGCGCACACAAAAGATTAATTATTCAAAAACTAGGATCTTGCAGGGATTTGGGCTTGCAGTAGACTACCAGATGCAATCTCATCCTGATGTTAAATATCAGTTGGACTATCTGTGGATGTTATCTAATCAGCAAATTAAGAATTTTTTCCTAAATCCTAAATGTGTTTTCCTTTAGATAACTAGATGAGATATAGTAATGAAAGAATAAGTTTGCATTTTCTGGAAGACAAAAAATAACAACCAATAAATAACTTGAAATCCATTTATCTCTTTGAATAAGTTCTCTTTTTAGTTACTTAAAAAAAAAAAAAAAATCTCTATTTGTTTAAATCTCCGAGTTGTTAATCCATGCTTCATTTGGATTTTACTACACATATGATGGAATCCTCCGAGTTGTACCATTTGTTTAAATCTCTATTTGCAAAAGGATTCAGGACTTCATCTCGAAAGACTAGCCAAAAAGTATTATTTAGGTTTCTTGGCCCTATGTAAGTCCCTGAGATCTACCTAGTACATAACCAATAGGAGACTAAACATATGCCCAGGAACATCGGTCACAATGTGAACCACTTTGGCCGCTACGAATATTCAGAAGGATCACCAAATTCGATGTGGATCACTTTGGCCTCTACGAGTATCTAAAGGGATCACCAAACTTGATGTAGACCACTTTGTCCACTATAAGTATCCAGGAGAATCACCATACTTGATGTAGAACATTTTAGCCACTACGAGTATTCATGAGGATCACCAAACTCGATGTGGATCACTTTGGCCACTACGAGTATCAAAGAAAATCACACAACTCGATGTGGACCACTTTGGCCACTATCAGTATTCAGGATGATCACTAACTCGATGTGAAACACTTTGATCACTATGGGTATTCAGGAGGACCACTAGACTCGATGTAGAATACTTCCGGAAGGGTTCAGGAGCGAGATCCGCCACATTGAGAAGGCAAGTCGTAGGCCAAACTTCCGGAGGCCATAACTTGGTCGTACGATGCCCAATTGAGATGATATATATTTTTTTGAAATTAAGTATCTTTTTGAGATCTACAATTAGGAGGTTGAATTGAGATGAAATTCTACTGTTTAGACTCTAAAACAGACTAGTTAAACTGAAAATTTTCTTTTTAAGTAAGACTTTGATCAAATGTAACTTTCTATACGAAAAAAATCAAGTAGAACGATAGAAGAAAGAGTTGATTTAGAAGTCGAGATCTATCTCCTCGAGATTTTTAGCTTTTCTTAGAAGATTTTTAATAATAATGTCTATTTTAGGAAAGAGAGTCCTATTAAGTTTGGAAGAAAAATTCGACCCAAATTGTATTGGGCGGACCTCATTTTATAAATAGAGACTATGTACCTTTTTTTTTAATCATTAATGAAAGAAAAGGAGACTTAAGCCCCACTTTCAAGATTTTTTCATCTTCTTCTAGTTTCTTTTTTAGAGATTCGATTTAAGCGGATTAAAAAAAAAAATCCCTTCTCCCTGATCAGATCAAAATCCTCACATACTCTCCTCGTTTAAGCACTGGCGTTCTTTGTAGGCTAAGGGTTCAAATCCTGAAAGTGCTACCACGATCAACCTATGATCAGCCTCAATGTGCCCGTGCTGCAGTATCCCCTAGTCCATATATATCATGGGTTGAGTCTGCTTTGATACCATTTATCACAACACAGGATCTCATCCAAAAAGACTAGCCGAAAAATATTATTTGGGTTCTTTGGCCTTGTGTAAGTATCTAAGATCCACCCACTGCATGGCCGGTGTAGGACTAAAGACATCTGCATGGATCCTCACAATTTGAGCCGGCACTTTCAACACCAAAATAGGTGGAATATTACTATATTGATTTCATCATTTTTATATCATGTGAGATAAAAGTGGGCCCACATGGTACAGTTCTATTCCATCATTTTGGTGGAATAGAATTATGTCATAGTATATGCTTGCCTCTATTTCCTTCAATTATTATTTTGCCCTTATCTACTATATAATCATATAAAAAATGGAGGGTAATTTTGTCATCTGTGATAAATCCAAAATATCTCAAAATACAATGCATATTAAATATACCTAATTCCCTATTTATTCTTGGTATTTATTCCTCCAATCAAATGCCAAAATACTTCTATTCCGCGTCCCCCCCCCCCCCCCCCCCCCCCCCCCCCAAAAAAAGAAAAAAAAAAAGTACTTCCACTATTTTGGATACCTCAAAATATAGTTATATGATATGGGATAAGTTGAAGAAAATGGTATAATTCTATTCCACCATTTTGATGGAGCAGACTTACATCGTGAAAATAGATGAAAGATATCTTCTCTAATTTTTTTGCCCTTGTGCGCTTTTAAACATATAAAAATATGGAAGGAAATTTATTTTTGCAATAAAATACAAATCATCACCAAATACAATATATATTAAATACATACATTTATTGCTCCAACTAATTGCATAAAATATCAATTTCATAAAGCGAGTTCCTTATCTTTCAAAATTTGTTGTGCAACTAAATGCAGTCCTATTTTTTATTTCAAAGAGCTGCTGCCTTTGCTCCTACCTCACTTGCATCATTGGTCACCTACTATATTTTGTCTCCAGATTCAGACCCTCTATTTTCTACTGCTAATCCTAGCCACCTAGGTTTAAATTGTGTTTTGGTGCTTGGGTCGGGCTCAATCATCCTTCTATCTAAGCAATGTAAAGAATAGAAATGTCAATGGGTGGGCTTATTAATGCTTTTTTTTATAAGGATTTGATTTGGGGTATATACTACCTTTACTTAACTCCATCTGTCCTCCCAATTCTATGAACTAGATCCATCGCTGGTTGTATCACTAGATGGTCTATGTGGCTTATCATACCTCTCACATCGAAGCGAAGCTCTTCATGTGAAATAGAGTTTAACAAGATATATAGACGGTATAAGATCATATAGTTATAACTATAGGAGCATTCTATTCCATAGTCAAAACGGCAAAATCACTCCATTTCTAGTAAAGGGAAACGTTATGTAGTTACAACCGTAGAAAAGTTAATAGGTATTCTATTCCGATCCAATGGTTTTAATTGAAAAATATTCTATTCTTATCCGATACTTGATATATGAACAGCCAAATAATAGCCGAGATGCCCCTCTCAAGTTGGAACATGGAGATCACGAGCCAGCTTGACAATTGGATGTTGGAGCAATCTACTGATCAGATCGTACATAGGTCATCTTAATGAGATGACTTTGGATCTTTTTTTATGGATGAAATGGCAGTCAGGTTTGATATGCTTGGCTCGCTCATAAAAGATAGGATTGCATGCAATGTATAGAGCTAATTGGTTGCTACAAAAAAGAGTGGTTGTATGTCGTAAGACTTGTAAATCATCAAGTAAGTAAGTTAACCATTAAATTTCACATGCAGCGAATGCCATAGCCCGATATTCTACTTCAACAAAGGAGCAAGAAGTAGTATCTTGTTTCTTAGACTTTCATGATATATGACTAATGTCAAAAAGTTACAATATTTTGTAATAGACCTTTAAAAAGTGAGGCAACGAGCCGAATCCTAGCCTGAATAAGTAGAAAAAGATAATGGATCAAAAGAAGAGAAGAAGAGACTTGCTCCTAGCGACGACTTGATGTAGCAAACCACTCAAAGTACAACTTCCCAATGAGACTAACGTGGAGCATGAAAATATAGAGTACGCGCAACATCAAGTGTCGATATTTATATTCAACAGCCCTGTTTTATTGCAACGTCCCTACGTGACCATGTTGGTGCAAGATACCATGGTTATTAAGAAAATGTTGCATTTCATTGGGAAAAAAAAAATGAGATCCATTATCGGAGCAAATTAGTTTAATGGAGTAGTCCTATTGGCATTGGACATATGCATGAAAATATTGGAATATGAAAAATGTTTCGGATTTAAGATGCATTAAAAAGGTCCATATGCATCGGTATAGTCATCAGCAATGGTTACTTAATGGTGAGATGGGCCAAGTGTGCTAGATATAGGGTGTCCATAGTGGGAGGGCGATGAAAATGAGAAGATCCATGTCATAGGTTTTTAGGTTAGTGGAGAGGTGGAGGAGGGTTTAGCGCTAGCGGAAGCATGGGATGGTGGCGGAGAAAGCTCGTAGTTGGGATCCAGTGTAGATGTGGCAGGTAGATTCAGGCTAGAGAAAGTGGGATTTGGAAAGAAGAAAAGAGGGTGGGATTCGGTGTGGACGTCATAGGGTGGATAGATACTAGTAATGGTGCAAATAGGTTGGGTTGGACTAAGTCATGAGCGATCCCAACCTCGATTCCCAACTTAATAGAAGATCAAATTTGGTCTGATCAAATCCACAACTAAAATTTTTGACTTAAGGGATCATTTGGCTAGAACTGGATCCATATATAACCCAAACCCAACCTGAAAAATTTGGATCCGACAATGGCGAGATGAAAGGTGGGTGGAGATGATAGGAAGGATCGATTCTCCTACTCTGATACCATGTGAGAAGTGGAATCAATAGCTAGACTGCATTGCATTATTATTCCTAATATATAACAAGTACATATAGAGGGTACAAGATCATGTAGTTACAACTATAGGAGCATTTTGTTCCGTAGTTATGACTACAGAAGCATTTTGTTTCTAAGAAAGGAGAATGTTATATAGTTACAACTATAGAACAATCAATGGATATTCTATTTTGATCCAGTAGTCACAATTGAGAAATATTTTGTTCTTATCCAATACTTGTAGACGCAAAATGGTCCAAAAATTGGATCTACCCCCAGCAAACACGGCCAAAAAAAGTAAACACCAAAGTTTTTAGTTTGCGCTGTTCACCGATTTCTGCTTCCATTTTCTCGTGGCCAATCCAAGCAAAGCCTCCAACCAGCGAGGAGCAAGGCCCAGAGTGGAATAGATGCATAGGCCAAGCTTTCTTGAAGGGCATCACCGGATGCTATTCCCACTCTCAGTCCCATGAGCCCATGCAACTATCGAGGCAAGCAAAAGAGTGGTCCTACTTTTTCTCTGGCTCATTTCCAGACCTTAATTATTCCTTAATGAGAATGAAGGACATCAAATTTTCATCGCCCTGCTTCACAGTATATATAAGTGTAACAACTCAGAATCTCACCCAAAATAGCTAGTCGGAAAATATTATTTGGGTTTCTTGATCATGCATAAGTACCCAAGATCTACTCGGCGAATAACCGATGTGAGACTAAACACACGCTCATACGGATCCTCACATATTTCTTCCGTTCAAATTCTGACATTCTCGTCGGGCTAAAGGTTCAAATCAATTTAAATCTAATCACAAACACCACGATCGGCTCATAGTCAGCCCCAATGAATCCGTGCTGCAGTGTCTCTTAATCAACATAAGTTATGGGCTGGATTCACTTTGATAATATTTGTAACAGCTCAGGACCTCACCCAAAATAGCTAACCAGAAAGTTTTATTTGGGTTTCTTGATTCTGTATAAGTATCTAAGATCTACTCAGCGAATAATTAATATAGGACTAAACAAATGCCCATATGGATCCTCACAATAAGCTTTCTCTGGGCAACGTTATTTCGCATCCGTGTGTACGTGGGTCTGCGGGGCTCATAGCACCTCCGGGCCAACCCTTTTGTTCTGGCAGCAGTTGTGTGCTTGTCTCCTATCTCGGGTGCACGTGGATGTGCCCGTGGACAGGAGACAGGTGCATGGCTCTAGCCATCATGCATGCTGGTCCGGGAGACATCTCAATCGTGCCTTCATTCACGGACCTACTCATCTTCATGCTTTCTGAGCGTAATGTTAGAAATGGTTCCGCCGCATGATTCAAGAGCATTGCTTTTGCTCATATGGACCAAAGAAAAGGAAAATGTTGGCCAATTATTTTGGGCCTAGCTAACCAGAATCGAACGGGATCAAATCAAAGCCTAGGAGGGGTTGGTGTATGTAATTATCGCACTCAGCGCCTCCGATATGGTGTTGGAGGGGAACTCTAAGATAGTGATCGGTTGGATTTCGGAAGCCTCAAGCCATCATGATGTCCCGCATCTTGTTTTAGATTATGTTAAGAAATTGATTGCTACATTGCAATTACTCAAGACAATACATATCTACAAAGAAGCTAGCAATGTCGCAGATTGGGTTGCTTCATATATAGCTAATCATTCTAAATCAATATTTTGAAATTTTGCCCCTTCGCCTTAATCTATTGTATTGGGATGCTGTGTGTTGTATCTATAGAAGCGCATCATAATTCATAAGCATGCTGAACCACACACACACAAAAAATAATAATAATAATAATAAAATAATAACAAGTTGGTGCATGGCGGTGCTATTTCAAAGCAACTATCACTAGATGGACATACAAGTTTGTTTCAGTTTCCTTCGTTTACAATTAGTTGCTTAGTAAAGAGAACACTATTTTTCGGAAAATAAATAAATAGATTAGTTTACCATGTTAAAATTCGACATCTTTTTTGTTGGGAGCTCCTAGTTTCGTGAGTTTAGGTCTTGAGAAACGTCGTTTAACCTTTGTAATTTCATGGCCTATTCTATCTTCTACCTAAAAAGAGCATTGCAAAGAAACCCAATATAAATACTAATGATAAGTTTAACTGACCACTTGACTACTCCAAAAACTAAAATTATTATTAAATAGGTTTGAAATAATATATCAAACCTAATCTTAATGTGAACTGAGAACATACATATGAGAGTTTAGTGAAATGGCTAATTGACTTGAAGGAAATACAAACATCAAATCCTTCAGCAATCTTAGCTTTGTGGCCATGGATACTAATCACTTAACCCAAAAAAACTTAATTATAATGGCTCAATGAGGTGCATCCCCAGAAGCTAACCAAAACGAGGGAGTAAACTTGACTTCTCATGAAATTTTGGTTGCGGCAAAATAGGTATTTTGGCCTTAAAACACACCCCAATCTCCATCTTTCATGCAAGCAAACTGGGTTTACACCTTATTTAAGTAGAAGTTGGGGGGAGCATAACAGTGCTCCATAATGTTAAACCCAAACAATTTTGAATCCAAAATTAGCGTATAGATCCATTTCCTCAGCTAATGTTGGTATTTTAGCTGCAAACCCCCGTACGTACGTAGGTTTTGGCCACACTTAAAGTTAACCATCTAGGCTTTTGCACATCTCTAAATCGAGAGAAATCAAGTATAACTCTAGTCTACGAACATAAATCTTCTTTTTCTTGATGTTTGGAAAGCAAAACCTAACCTAAGATCCCAGTTTTCTTATGTTGAAAGAAACAAAATTAATTTGCTCAACAAATTGCCTTCCCCCATGCATGGAACAAACCCAGACCTTACATTAGCTGGTAGGAAATTCTGTCAGTATATTTTTTTGTTGTTATAACAATTCATTGGGGACCTGCATCCCCTTTAAGTAACAGGTGATAGATTTAAATGATATTTGCAAACATCACAAGAAAATACTAAAGTAACATGTTAAAATTATCATCAAACCTAAAAATTAAAAAGGTTATTTCTTTTTTAGCAACATTTTGAAACATCACATACATTTAGCAGCATTCGTGTTCACGATAAATATCGGAGCAAATACAATGACCAACACCAATATTTATCAAAAATTTCGCTTAAGGTTAAACCAATGGTGCTTTTTGTGATGTTTTCTACAATACCGTAATAGACCATATATGTTTAAGTTAGCAGACTTATATACATTCCTACAGCCCCATTTACTTCATGTGATGGATTAATGAAACTCTAGCTAGCACCCTGTTTTTTTTTTTCATAGTGACATTCCATAGTATTTCTCAATAATAAGCATATATATAGATATATAACCATAACCATAAATATAATGAAAAACTCGCATTAACTAAATGTAATATAAATACTATATAAAATAGGGATTGCCATACTTAGATTTTAATCAGAGACCACCCAACTAAGCTAACTGTCAGTCTTGGACTCTAGGAATTACAAGGAAAAACTGTTCATAAATTAGAATTTCTAATGTTCTATATCATAGTAGTCTCACATCTTCCAACCCCAAATTTATAGTAGTTTTTATCATATTGAAATTTAAAAATCTATCTAAACTAAGAATATCTAGTAAATAAATTTTAAATAATTTCATGAGATGCATTTTCTTATATTTCTAAAACCTTTATCAACCACGTGCATTTGCATGTGCATCATAACGAGTTTGTAGTAAAATAATCATCTTTCACAGTACAATGATCCATAATTTCAAAAAGAAGGTTAGGCATCAATAATGCACATGTTCCCACATTATATTCCAATTAATTAAAGAAAAGGGGCCCCTCCCATTATTTTTTTTCTTTCTTTCTTGAGGTGATGAACTGATACAGGAGCCGACAGAAGACTCACAAATTATTGACTAATCTTGCTTGAGCTTAATTAAACTAAAGAAACCTTAGAAACTCAGTTTATTATTATAAGTTCACTCCAGCTAAGCTAGTAGCCTCAACTGTACACTCGTGAATGCCTATATCACCTAATGATAAGCCTTTTGTAGTCCACGAGATTAGTTCATCAGTTCAGGAGTACATTAATTACAGATACAAAGTACAGTAAACGGACCCCAATTAAGCTCAAAAGTAGTCTACCTCGTAGAACACGAGAAGCCCTAGTCCTTGGCCTTCTTTGAGCTCTCATATCAGAGCAATCCCAGTATGCAGAAACCTTCGTGGATGTGTCAAACTTTTTATGCACTAAAAGGTCACACTCATCTGGCATAGTCATTGGAGTCGTATAAGTCATTGATTGAACTCCATGGAGCAATGAATGCAATTATTTTTGATGGCGATAAGGTTCATGTCTTTATGTTTTATGTTTAGGAAGAACAATTTTATGATCCTAAAATAAATAGAGCCATTAGCATCGGCATATAAAGTATCTCGCAACTGAAGAGGAAGCTGAGTCGTATCCCATGCAAAAGCTTCCGAGTGGGTGGCACGTATGAAGCTACCAATCCCTTTTCATATGTCCCTACCTTCTAGATCTATGGTGCTTCACATGCTTTCCACCTTGGGATGTTTGGCGTTCTTGCATTTTCATAGATGAAAAGGCGAATTTAACGCTGCTCGAGTTTGGTACATTGTTGCTTGGAGGAGATTAAAATAAAAGAACATTAAATATATAGAAGGTGGTGTAAGTGCACGCGTGGATGCTTGCAACAACAAGACCCATCCATGCCTAAAAAACTGTAATCGGAATTGATTTGATTTCAAGCTTTCCCAGAAGAGGGGAGCTCGTAAAGCATATCAAAAACTGAAATCGAAATTGATTTGATTTCAAGTAGGGGTGCAATAGGTCGGTTCGGACCGAGTCATGAGTGACTCCGACCTAATCTGGTTTCTTGTTCAGGTTCTAATATTGGACCCAGATCCAACCCAATAAAAAATCGGATCAGTCCACGGTTACAATTTTTGACCTAACAGGTTATTCGTGCCGGATTGGGTCCATGTATAATCTAGTTCTAACCCAAAAAATTTGGGTTCGGGACAGGTCCAAGTCGGTCCATATATAAAACTACATCGTAAATGTATGACACGGTTTGAATGCTAGGGTAGATTTTATCTATATTTCAATGCTCCTTGTTGGTTTTTCTGAGCTCTGATGGAGGAAACAAAATGGACAAAACACCTTTGCTTAAATAAAAAAAAAAAGAAGAAGAAGAATTTGCATGTCATTAAGGCTTAAATTTAGATGCACTTCAACACAATTGCATGTGTATAAGATATATTATTAGCCTCTTGAACTAAAACTGCAGAGGAAAACTTGATATATCTGCATATACCTGCTTAACAACACTAGTACTTGCCATGTTTATGAAAGTGAATCCTAGGTTCTTCGGTGTTTAGCATGCTGAATTTTTTTTTTTTTTTTTGAAAACCATGGCTGAACCTGATCGGGTTGCCTACGTACCCCTTCATAAGGGGGATCAAGCCATACGTAGTTCTTTTTAAGTTTTAAAATGCAGCGGAAAAACCGAATCAAACAATTTAATTCATGCATGCTTACAAGATCAAATCTAGAAATCAGCACCTTAAGAACACATAGGATTATGCCGGAATCATTTAAACAATTATGCTAAAACTTTTATGCATGATTAACTATCAGATCTGAAACTTAAGAACTCTATTCCAATTAATCTCCGAATATCCATCGAATGGATTCTGGAGATATCTCCGTGAGGAGCCCCAAAAGAGGGTAAAACCTCGGAGAATTGGACCTAGACCTTGACACCATAATAAATGATTAATGCTAGATTAATACCTTTTATGATGGATGAAAGTTGTGAATCTGATTCTTGACTTCGCAGCCACGCACACGAATGGCCTCTACGAGAAGTACACGCGAAGTCCTGAAGGATCTTCTTCCGCAACAGTGCTAGCAGCTGCAGAACACTTGAAAGCTGAAATCTGCCCGCCGGGATTCAATCAACTTTTGATCAATCGTCTTGAAGCAGATAGAGATGAGGTTTGTAAGGGAAGTAGAGGACTCAGATCTGATCTTGAATCTTCTAGATATTCACCCTGAAAACCCTATCTAAAATGGAGAAGAAGAGGAGGAGGAGGCGGGTGAGGAAGAAGGCTGCAATGGATGTGTTTTTGGTGCCCATGTTTGACCCCTTTTAATGGCCTCCGAATTTTCATTCAAAATTCGAAATTTATTTTCAGAAAACCTCTTTTAGTTGGCACATGCAAAGGAATAGGAACAACCCAAATCAGATCTCAACCAAATCTGATTTAAATTCAAATTTTAAACACATGTGCAAGAGGGAAGGAATTTGAAATCCATGCGGCAAGGTAAAACACTTCATAATTTCGAAATTACCTCTTGAAATTCGAATTTAATCCATTCAAAAACTCAGACGCCACCTTGGCTGATGGTTTGAGTGATTAGAATCATGTAACACATTGCTTAATGTTTGAATTTAAATTCAAATAACAAACAATGTCGCCATGTGTCAAGCAATGGGTCCATGTGCCATGCAATAATTTTGGTTTATTTAAAATTCATGAAATCCAATTCCATGTCACCAATAATTGCCACATCATCTGAGCCTAATCCCCTTGGGTTGCACCTAATCAAATTTGGTCAAACCCGAATTAAAACAAAGCAATTTGGTTGAACCCAATCTAATCAGGTCAGACCCTGATTGAGCTCAAATTGAATCTAATTCAATTTTGGCTCATGCAAACTCAATCAAATTAAATTATTACTTTGTGTTGGACCTAATTCAATTAAGTCAATCCCCAATTAAGAACAAATTAGTTTAAAATTAATTTGATCAGCTTAAGTCCTTTTTGGTTCTGACCTAATCCAATCAGGTCAAAACCCTGATTGAGCCCAAACTTGAATCCAATTCAATTTGGCTCATCCTTAGCACAATTACTCAATCAAATTGAGTTTATTAGTAATTTAATTACTAATTAATCCTTCAATAATTACTTTAATTATTTTATAAGATAATTTGCCAATCAAATTGACCAAATTACCCCTGAATGATTCTTAATCATTCACCAGCTTTCTTGATCAATCAGGAATCTTCTATGCGTGTGACCTCATAGGTTCGAACCTAAGCCAGTAGTATAGGAACAATTTTCTACACTAATCGATGTGACCATCTAGCAATGGTACCCGACGTCCGGATAGGTCGAATATATGCGAAGCAAATATTCTGGAACCCTGAACTATGGTTACTGTATAATTCAATCCCTTTGACTCCTAATGCCAGGATGGCTTAGAGCTCACTGTCAACCCTATAATTAGTACATCCATTATGTGATTAACTTTAGATATCCCGTGACTCCTCACTGGGATTACCCTGGCCAAGGTTTTGCTAAATTAATCACAAGACATTATCTCTTGTTTTCAGGAGGGGTCAATTCCATCTTGACTCACAACTGACTACGCAAGTACTTGACTTCACCCAGTGACCTTCCGTCACTGAATTAGAAATTCAGGTAGTCCGGTACCAAAGTACAGTGAGTTGCTTGCTAGTCACAGGTTGCGGTCTCAGGTCAGAGGGCCAAACTTATACCCATATCCACTCGGAACATCTCTCGACAGTAGAGCGTTCCGGAATTGGTCACGTTTAGTGAAATGTACTTCTACACTTCACTTGTGTGGCATACCAGTGTCTCCACACTCCTTGGTTAAGAGGACAACCAACGTATATGTCACACAACGACCTAATCTCGATAATGTTGTCGTCCTAGTAACAACATATCATTTCGTCGCAAACAAGTTTAAGGACTCAAAGATAAATCCTCCTTTATCATAACATAAGTCCTAAGGACTTCATCATATAAGAGTTCATTTGAAGATGAAATGATAAATAATGCCAAATAACACTTTATTAATTTGTCAATTCATTTACAAAATTCAATCATCAATATGCTGACGATTGACATTTAGGATACAAATTCCAACAGTTTAGTGCACTCAGGATATCAAACTGACATGCTGCTTCTTGAGTGAGTTTTGATGTCTATCTTTACAAATTAGCAACCACAATCAAAATTTCCTAGAATTTCAAATGGATCAGGTCAGGTCGTAGGGTTGGAAACTCAAAATTATCCAAATTTCAAATAAATCGAATCGAGGTGGGTCAGGTTAGAATTCAAGAAACCCAGACCTAACCTCAAAAATAGAACCGGAGCAATTTTAGAACTTGACCCGGCCTTATGGGTTCTTTAAAATAGGTCGGATCAGGTCTGAGCGAGTCTGGTCGGGTCGGGTCATGGGTCAAGCTGACCTATTTGCAGCCTTAATTTCAAGCTTTCCCAAAAGAGGGAACTCATAAAACAACTTGAATAGATTTGCCTTGCCGGAATGCACAATTTGATGCTTGTGGAGAAATTCTTTGCAAGAATAAATGGATTTTTAAGAGTAATTATAATTTTATTAAAGAATCTCTAGTTTATATTTGATTTGGTAAGACCCTTTTATTCCACTTATATTTCTCTTAAACCCTATCAAATATAATTAAATGAATAACTATTTAATCCAAAAATAGAATAGATATTTCAGAAAAGTAAATAATTTTTTTAGTTTGTAGTATTTCTACCTTGCATGATAAAATAATTTATTTCAAAATAAAATGAGTAGAAAGCGAGTCGGTTGATTTTCTATGGGCTTACTCCACACCCGAAGATAGCTTATTTATTCATGCTTCAAATCTTAAAATATTCTATTAGAAGTTTCAAGCAAGAAACAGCATGCAAAATAAAGCAAGGTGCATGTTTCCTAGCTTTCTTTTCAGCATGTAAGTACCACATATGTGAGAACCTATATAGATATATATTTTGTCTCATATCGTTTATTTACCGAAAAAATCTTGGATACTTATACAAGATTAAAAAAACCTAAATAATACCTTCCAACTAAATTTTTTGAATAAGATCTTGAGTTGTTACAAATGATATCAGAAGGAACTCGACCAATGACCTATGTGGACTATAGGATACTGCAATATGAGTCTATTTGGGTTGACCACAAGCTGATCATAGTGTTCGTGATTAGACTTGTATGGGCATGTGTTCAATCCCACATCAGTTATTCATCAGAAAGATTTTAGGTACTTATACCGGACTAGAAACCTAAATATTACCTTCCGACTAGCTTTTTTAGTGAGGTCCAATATTGCTATAGCCTTGCTACTAGATCACTTGATTTTTTTTCTTTTACCTTTAAGAATGACCCTTAGAGAGCAATATCACCTAATCTAAGAGACAAAAGATACTTCAAAAGAATATAATGATTGTTACATTACAATCAAATAATAATTGGCTTGATCTACAAAATTCTTGATGAACAGGAGCCATGCTGGATCAAATAAGTTCAGTATACCTATGTAGTAAGATTTATTAGTAAGGCATTTTGCATAAATCATACTCAACTATAGATTAAATGGACCGAATAGGTTAACAATACCCAGCATATACAAACCCCTTGCTTCACCCAAATCCTCAGCTTAATGCATTAACTATATCCCACTTCTCATATTAAAATGCCCCATGTCTTATGCTTTAATCAAAGATAATTAATAGGAGAACTTTGCTTTCTTGGAACATCACTTCTAATTTTCAATTTCTAGTTTTCATCCAACCAAAATTAGTCACTATTTTTTTAAAACCGAAATCCAAAACAAACTTGGAATCACTTGGGTTGTGAATGTGATGGTGTTGGCTGTGGGCATGGAATCCAGTCTTACTTTTTCATATTTTGACAAATAAAAATCAAAAAGGGAAAACTGGCAGATATGCCAAAAGACCCTCACCCATATCAAAATAAAATATTTCAACTTACAAAAAAAAAAGCATGCAAATTTTGTAATGACCAATGAAGTGGAAGCTTAGGTACTTGGCCGGCCCTAGCTATACCTACACCTACCGTATCAGCATTGAAAAAGTTGCCCCTCGTGATTAATGCGATGCTAAGTGGCATGTTACGAGTTACGACATTAGTTGTAGGATTCCATCTAGCTAGCATTTTTTGGTGCAAGCTTTATATAGGTTGGCTGTCTTATCGGAGGCCAATATAAATTTCTAGCCGCAAGAAAGGGTGCACACGCAAACCAAGTTGGTGGCGGTGGTTGGTGTACATGTGCCATCGGCAGCTTATCCTCGTGCATTAATAACATACACCAAGGTTGTTGCATGGATGAAGAAATATATAGGCCTCGTTTGGCTTGCGAGAAGGTTTTTTTTTAATATAATTTTTAGAAAACAAATTTTTAGAAAAAAAATATTTAGAAAAATATTTTTGGCATATTTGGTTGATCATAAAAAAAGTAACAGATTTTCAGAGTATTTATATTTGGTTGACCATCTACTTTTCTGAAAAAGTTATGTATAAATAAAAATTAGGTTTTTAATACCTCTTTAATGCTGAAAGGTATTTTTGGAAAATAAATAAAAATATGGTGATTTCCGGCTCATGAGAAAATAACTTTCTTATGTTTCATAAAATATGAAAATTATATTTTCATGAAAATACAACTTTTTCGTGTTTCTCATTTGAAAACTCCAATCAAACAAAAAGCATCTCATTACTTTTCCGCTGACCACATTTTTCTTCTTTCTTTTCCTACGAACCGAACAGCCCGTAGATCCTGCAATTATATATAAAGAAGGGATCAAGACTCGGAAAGTTGCAAGGGAACTCATTGCTATTGGTGCAAGTAGAGATTGTTGAGAAGATGGATAGAGTATAAGAATAAATGTAAGAACCGGCTGGAGGACAAGGTTGAGCACGAAAAGATCAAAAAAGAGTGGGGGGAGTGTCCTGGCCACCGAATATCTTTTTCTTTTTCTTTAATTTTTAATGATGAATGTGAAAGTACATGAGGACAGTAAATTTCGCCTCCCATGGGTGACCAATGATAGGCCATTCGAAATGCCACTTTTTTTCTTTTCTTTTTTTTCCTTTTTTTTCTTTTTTTTTTTTTTTTGCTGAAAAAGAGGAAAAAGGGGAGAAAGAAACAAGCCCACCCCAGCATAGCAGCCCCGACCACTGGGCCCCCACCCCGTCAGGAGAATATTCGATGCGGGTAGACTGAGTCGTGTGTTGGGCATCCCGACCTATTTTACTTATATCCTTCCCACCCGTGGGCCGGCTCGGTTATCCGACCCGACCCTCCGTGTGAGTAAATCACACCTGGCACCACCCAGGCTACCAGCCGACCAGTAGCGTTTGCAGACCCCGTGCCCAGACGTGGGGCATCCGGTCTCCGAATTTAATCGACGCCTGCGCGTTTCGATCCTGAAACCACTTGGTTGGAAGCAAGCGCCCCATTCCAACTGGGCTACCACCTTGGTAGCAAAATGCCACTTTAAGACATAAAAAATTTGCATTTTTTGCTCTCTCTTTTTTTTTTTTTTTTTAATACAATTGGCTGCTTCGTCACTGTCCAATTCATCTTGGATGGTGATGATTTACCCACCGGCAATCGATTAAGTGTGTGGCCGATGCGGTAGATATTTCAAATTTCTGAAATGTTTTGGAAATGAAAAAGGATGGCAGGTCCGATAATTATTGTGAACGTCGAGAGCTTTTTTGAGGTCCGATTCTTTTCACCTCTATCTCAATACTTGCTCTCATATCATAGAGAGAGAGAGTGGTGGCGGCGCCATGGTGGTAGCATGCTCGACCAGAAGGAGATGGCTAATCCCGTGGTCGTTGTTAACCGCCACATCAAGTTTCACCAACTAGTAGTTCACACCATCCTTGACTAGGTCTTTTGCATCTACGCCGACTTCACATCCCCAACCTTAGCCTCACCCTTGATGGCCTCCATTGCACCTACAATGACAGTGTCGACGACATCAACTGTGGCTTCTAAGACCGACCTCTCTCTCTCTTTATGCCCCCTCCTCTTTGTTCATCAGCATTGCCCCCATTGATCCCAACCACCGCATCGTCTCCAAGTTCACCATGATCTTGGCAGTGGCGACTTCACCGTTGGCTCCACCGCCCTTGCCGATCTAAAGCCCTTGCAGCAAGCCCTCTTCGTTGATTCTCCTACCGTCACCAATTCTTTTTGAATGGTGCATTAGTTGCGGTTCTATGGTCTGGCTCAGATCATGGATAGGCTGGCTGGCTTAAGCGATAGAACTCTTGGTGCTAGTTTCTTGCAATTGAAAATTTTAGAGGTATCTATTTGTCCGAGAGTTTTAGATTGCTTTTTCTTTGGCACATGGCTCTTTTCTGATGATTCATTAAAATCAAGCTCCAGACCCATGACACTTGCTGGTTGTTCTCCTCCTTGAGTGGATGTTATATTACTTAAGTTCCTTCTATATATTGATCGTGCAATAGGATTAGTACTTCCCTTTTATAGTTTTATAAATGGGAATTTATAAAACTACTGCCTCCTTTCACAAAGGTGAAAGAAGGGGTTCTCAAACGGCGAAGCCTTACCTTGCCTCCTTTCACTAAGGTGAAAGAAGGGGCAATTCGATTTCCGGCTGGCAGCTTTTGATGCAAAAAAGACAAAACAGGATTGGATTTCCGGAAGGAAGGTTAGACACCTGCTTGTATTTTTGGTTGAAATGGGATGGTCTTCAAACTCCCGAGATGCAGTCTAGCCCAGATACAAGAGTGACGGGAAGAAAAAACCAATTGACAGGATTAGTTTAGTTCAATTGAACCGCTCATGGATGAAGCGATGAAGGATTCCACTGGACAATTAGAAATCCTATGTGTTAAGCATTGATTGCAACATCGGGTTAGACGGATCCAGTTGGGGAGGGGCTCATTGTTAAGTCGGATCGCCCTTGCCTTCGTTTCTGACTAGCGTTGGCGTACTTAATAGTTCTGTCTTTCGAAAGGGATCCTATTCGACGGCCTTCACTTCCGGCAACATTGACCGAAGGCCTCTTCTTTACCTCAAGACACGATAAACGTCAATTTATAGGCCTCTTCTCTTCTTATAGGCTCTGTCTAGTTTGGTCATGTTTTAAATTTTTCTCATAAAATTTAGGTCCCAATTAAGTTAACAGTTAGGTAACATTTCAATAAGTTATGGATTAAAGTGTTGGATAAAAATAAATCTAAGGGAGATAAGCATAGGTTTTTCAAACTATCGTATTTATTAAGTATAATTTATCCCTAATCTTAGAAGGTTTTTATAATTTACTTATCACTTACAAGCAAGTTTGAGTTCTTACACGAGGTAAATGAATTTACTAATGTCGTTAATTTAATTGGGTGTTAGTGTAGGTTTTACAAATAATTGGATGTAAGTGTAATAAATATAAACCTGAAGGGGAGTTTTGTAATTTATTCTTTTGTAATTTACTCTTTTATAATTAACTAAACTAGCAAATAGAAATCTTCAAATTCAGTTTTATTAAATTTTTTCCTTGGACTGATACTAGAAATTTACCCAGTCCCCTATATTAGTTCTGAAGCTAAATCATAGAATTCCAAAAAACCGTTGAGATTTTATAAGTATAGGTAATTGAGGCCATGTGCTTGCTCTAAATGAGTTTCTTCTTTCAGTTCGTTTAACTTGAATTTCTCAAAATATGAAAAAATAACAAAACATAACAAATATTTTATGGAAATGTGGAAAGCAGTGATTACCCTGTAATTACTCTCTTGAAAATAGGGCATAAAATCATGGTATAAAGCTCCTAGTTATACTATTAAGTTCCACCACTCCAAATTTGACTCAAATTGCTTTTTTAACTAAGAGATCTAAGTTTTCCAAAAGCAAAAAATCATAAATTTGTGAAAATTGGCTCCAAGTCTCAACACCTAAATCAACTTTATCTTTTGTCATTTTATCCAATTCTTTGTGAATTATAAGTTTTGCTTTGATTAATATTTATTATAAATAATAATTGGACTTTGACCAAATATTTCAGTGACCTAAACAATCTTGATTCAAGGTAATCTTGAGCTGAACAAGCTTATTGTTAGTCGTAATATCATAAATCTCAAAAACAATATTGAACTCAAAAGAAATCATCAAAAATGAATATAATATATGAAGTTATGCCCTTCAAGAGTTTTGATAGTGAACTGACGTCAGATGTGGTAGACTTTGCTCCAAAATTTTGTCTACAACTACTCAAAGACTAATGGGTCGACAATGAGTCTAGTGATCCTCCTATCCCAGGAGGCACTGCTTCATCTATATTATCCTCCATATGTTGTGAGTTGGCCGAGAATGCAAGAGAAACCAATAACTGACCCTTGGATCTTCTTTCCCTCTTTCTCTATTCTTCTTGACCTTGTTTCACTTCCTCTCTTAATAGCTCATTGTCCTCAATATGTTGTGAGTTGGCAGAGAATGCAAGAGAAACCAATAACCCACCCTTGGATCTTCTTTCCCTCTTTCTCTATTCTTCTTGACCTTGTTTCACTTCCTCTCTTAATAGCTCATTGTCCTCAATATGTTGTGAGTTGGCAGAGAATGCAAGAGAAACCAATAACCCACCCTTGGATCTTCTTTCCCTCTTTCTCTATTCTTCTTGACCTTGTTTCACTTCCTCTCTTAATAGCTCATTATTTGCATGACCTTTAGAGCTATTGACTTATTAATATAAGAGAGAGGGGGAGTCAACTACTTCTTCTCTAAGTCTAAGCCAATTCTAGAACTAAATTCAATATCTAGTTCATAGATGATCTTATAATGCTTTAAACAAGAAATGACTTAAGTTTTGAAATTTATCTATTGAACCACACTATGAACTAATTAATCATAAATTGCTTTTGGATGAAGCAAGATATCCATGTGGAATTTGGCATGAAACTGCCATGAGAACAAATTGTCATGATTTTTGCTAATATTGTTAAGTCTATGCACTATTGGATATTGAGAGAAAAAAAAAATATTTTTCACCTTTTCAGGTTTTTCAGATTAGGAGGGGCTAATCCCCATCTTTCTACCTTATTCCAACTCCAGCCTTTGAGTGACTTCAATTAGAATTCAACCCTCAAACTCTTGCCTTGCTCTTGGTACCACCAAACTAAAGTGTGGTGGTAATATATTTGCACCTTTTTTGTACTTTAGGATAATTTAACAATAATAGTTTATTTTATGATAGGATATGGCCATAAAAAATAAAAAAATGGTGATATATAGATATCTAATATAGTATCACTATTTTATTTCTAGATAGCAATATTATAATGATTTTACTATGCAAAATACATAAATTCCATAAATTTCATCAAATATGTTCTCTCAACAATGAATTTTTTTTTCCGTAAAAAAAACAATGTAAATGTTTCTTGATTTGGGTTGCCACAAAAACATAGGGCTATAGAGTGCTTAACGTGATTTATCACCGGATTTGTCAAGTCATATGGATTTATATTGTACTTAATTTTATGAAGTAATAGTAATAAAGAATTTTTTTAGCAAAAGAATCAATTAATTTGTTAAAATAATGAATGTTACATTACAATAATATTAACAATAAATATGCTACAATTATTTATTATTTTTTTGTTTATAACAAAGATATCTCAAGGGTAGCTTGTTCTATTATTTGAGATTATGCTTATATAACAAACATAAAGAAAAAGTATTTATGTTCTGGAAAAACATGCCTGAATTTTTGTAAACAAAATTTATTTAACAAAGAATGAGATTTAGATTGTAATTTCTTGCAATCCTAATCAACTATGGTGGATATGCCCTGAATCGCATATAAAAGCTTCCAATGCCCTTATGTAAATAAATGTCATGTTTCAAGTGCTACAAGTGGAGCATGGCACCTGAGAGTGATTGGAATGTATAATGTGCTCCTGCAGCTTATGGTTGTAAGTAGCATGCTAGATTATGTTTTCTAACAAGAAGTAACTCTATAAATAAAAAGGGTAAAGAGAAGAGGGCCAAATTATAGTAGTAACTACTAGGTGCCCAATAATTGATAATCTTACATCAATTGCATGATGGGCTACCTAATCCTAACAGTTCAGGCGAGCGATCTTCAATTCAATTTTTCATTCTTTAATGAAAAATTAACCAAATCTTTCCAAGTAGAATTGGAACTTATGTTCAGTAAGTTAACAACCAATAGTGCTATCATCGAGCTATCGAGGAACAACAAAAAATCTCATATAATTTAATCATTCTCAAACTACAAACAATATGAGTCCCAAGCTTCCTTCCTAACCCCAAAAGCCTCCTCATAGTGGCCCCATTCTATGCCTCATTTTAAGGAAAAAATTTAAAGTACCTCTATTTTATTAAATTCCATCTATCCCAAATCAATTTTTTCAATTTGAAACTTGCACCCCCAAACCATTTTTTTTTCATTCATTCATGATCAAACTCACTTCAAGTTATTTTGCATTTGCTAGCACCAGTGCCTATATAAATATAATAAAATAATCTCCAGGAACCTGGTGCATACACCAAGCAAAAGTATATAGATATATGATCCTTTGCTGAATCATCAAGGACAATATTGAGCCAAAATATAGTATGGCACTCCAGTACTTAGACCACATGCATGGCCAGGCATATCAATTATTTGGTGCCCTCTAAACTTGGACTTGCCCTCATGGTAATGCCTTTCTGTGGAGTAACTAAAGCTTTTATGTCCAATTCTTTGAGGATGCCTCTCCAAAAATATGAACTTGATAATTTGTTCATCTCCCTGTCTCTCAATAAAAAATAAACAAAAAATGTTTCATAGAAGAAAAAAAATCCATGGACCTCTGTGAATCTGGACAGCCACAGAAACTGCCAACTGCCATGTTCATGCTAGCAGCAGTACTGAGATCCAAAATCTTGGAAGCAAAGCTCAGACCACAGTCTTTGTCCCCAGGAAACTTCAGGCGGCCGTTTTCCAACGCATATTTTGGAGATGTGGACCTCCAAACTCACTACCCCACTTGTCGGCATCCGAGCCCACGATCCCCGACCGTCCCCGTGCAATCACCCTTCCCTTTCCTCCCTCGCCATTCTGCTCATTAGTGCCGCCGCCAAGCCCGACCAAGGTTCTTCATGCCACGTGTCATGATCGGACATTTGCAACGTTGGGAGATCGGTGTAAACATCCAATCACTTCTGCACACGTGCACTGGAGCTCCTCGGGTAATATGGATGGGCCTTGAAGCATGCTAGTTCAGCATAGAGATATACTCGTCCGAAAACTTACATAGATCTAGCCATGGGTGAAGTTAAAATCTTTCATACAACTGTTCTAATAATTAAGCTATACGCGGGAATTGATTTATACTCTATCGAGGCGTTTGGTATGGGATGATCGTTCTAGAATCAAGGATGATGTGGGTACAGGTGATGAGATCACCGTATTTGGTTGCACCACAGTGATCCTATGTAGCAGTAATCTTAAATCACATCCACTCCTCAAATCACCATCCAACTCGGTGATGGGATACCCGTTCTTAAGGTCAGAAATCCAAGATCATCCCAAAACAGTGATCCTGAGTTGAAAGTTGAAGACAAAAATACCCCTCAAGTTAGTAGAAAATTGATACATCAATATACCATCAATATATTATGCCTATGTTATATATATATTATGTTGATATTATATATTATATTAATGATATATGTTATATTATAATATATTACTAATTATATTATTAACTTATTATTATTGTAGAGTAATTTTAAATTCTAGTAGAAATATATTATTATATTTTATATTTATATAATGAAAATATTTAATATACTACTATATTCTCTTATTTACCTTATTTTTTAATCAAAATATTTATTAGTATTAAAAATAAAAATATTAATTCTATGATGACAAATAACATATTTTTATAAGATTAATAATTTATAGGAGTAATAAATATATTTTTATAGAATATATTAACAATTAATATATTGATAAATATATTAATATTTATTATAATATATTTTATATGATTAATAAATATATGATAAGGGATACTAAAAATAGAATATGTGACAAAATTATGGAGCTATTTTAAAAATTAGTATATTGACTTATATTTTTAATTCATGAGAATTAAAAATACATAAAAAATCCATCTAAGATATATCAAAGGTATTTGTGGTATTATGTGGTTAGTGATCTTGGATTCCCATACCATACCAAACAAGTTATTTATGGATATCCGGAGATTTTTAATTACTGGACCATGGTCTACCAAACACATTGATCTTAGATCACCGAGGATCAAATCACCCCGACATTCGGATCACTGGGGATATTAGATCACCATGGTGATCCTGTTGGGGTTACCAAACGCCCCCTATAGTCATTGAGAGCTTTCCGTATTTGTTTAAAAAAAAAACTTTTTCATAATTATTAGATGACTTCTAGATTCATCCTCTTCTAAAAATTACTGGTGAATGATATGAGCATTATTTTTTATTGAAATTTCATATACATGGAATAGGGCGCGTATTTAGATTATATTATAGGATTTTTTGGCAAATCTTCAAGTTTAATTATTAAAAATTTTATTTTCTAGTCCTTTGGATGTATAATTTAATTTTTTTGTTTAATATTCTTTATTGAAATTTTATATACATAGAATAGTGCAGTTGATCTGATGATATTTGGATTATTTTACAGGATGTTTTGGCAAATCTTCAAGTTCAATTACTAAAAATTTTATTTTCTGGTCGTTAGATGTATGATTTAATTTTTTTCGTTTAATATAAAAAAAAAAACAGCCAATGATGCACACGTGCCACGTTCCTTCACAACTCTTCTCTATCTTTTTTTTTTAAAATGTTTAAATCCCTCTCTCTCTCTCTCTCTCGCTCGAAAGTCGAGGAGATGGTAGTCCAGAAGTGGGGAAGTCTGGTCTGATAGACGCCGGGATGGATGTCTCACCGGTGTGGTTTTGGAGTGATACAAAAGAAAGCGGATGGAGACAGTAAAAAGAGAAAGAGGGATGGTACTGCTGCTTCTATCAGAGCTCAGAATCCTCTCACCCTCAGCTTTTCTTCAGAGAGGAGAAAAGAATTCTATTTTATACTATTCTTGTGACCCCATTGCTTCTTCTCCTCTGCCTGCAGAGCTTCTTTAGCGCATCCCTGTTTCCTTTTTTGGTGAAAATTTCAACTTCTTCTTGACACAGTCTCTGTATTGCTCCTCCTTTTACTTTTGCTTTTTTTTTGTCCTCCTCTCCTCTCTCTTCTTGTTATTTGCTTGTTCCATGAGAATTCAGGCTAGGCGGTTTGGAGGAAAATGGCTGAAAATTTTGCAAGAAGGACCCCCTCAGACCGAGGAATCGAGCAGGTCTGGGCTTTGATACGAGCTTGTTATCAGTTCTAAATGATGCTCATTTTGTTTCCATCCGTTTTTCCTTTTTGGTTGCTCTCCTGCTTTCCTGTTCTTGCAATAATTTCCACTTTCGGTGAGAGTTTGTGATGTGGAATGCGTTAAATTTGGCAGATGTGCTTGCTATTTTTGGTAGGTGATTTTAAGTAACCAGGTTTTTATTTGATTGCGAGTTCCAAAAATTCGGGAACGGAGCAAGCTGGTTCTATATCCATGTGGAGAAGACCACTTCTTTATGTTCGTGGGTCGAGCTCTTCTTTTTTATGACTTAAATAATGAGGTTTTGTTGGTCTTTCAGTTCTATTTTATTATTGCACAGGCTAATGGTGGTGGGGACTACTCTTCCCTACTGCTAGTTTTGAGGTGCTCTGCAAATAGTATAGCATTTGATGTTATGATACTCTTTGGCTTGCAGTCTTCACTCCCTATTTTCTCTTCCACGAGTTAGTTGTATCTTTGCCATACATTGCAGATTGTTTGATGAACATATATCCAGAGTGAAATTTTGTTGGGTATCTATACTTTGCAGCTGATTTGCAGTCTTAATGAAACTTTTTGATCTTGCACATTTATTATTAAGTTTCTTTCCTGCACATATTCTTGATTGTTTTTGCTATTACATAATAATAAACTGAACTTTTCATATCTTGCAAAGGGCATCCTTGCTTTGAAGAAGGGTGCGCATCTTCTGAAGTGTGGAAGGAGAGGAAAGCCAAAATTCTGTCCTTTCAGGCTATCCACAGTAAGTGCTTCTGACACTGTATGCCATTATTTCCCAAAAGATTGATTTTCTTGCAGAGATGCATGTTCAAATTAAGATTTGAGTTCTCTGAATTCCTTTTGGAGTGACTGCAAAAGATCGCGACATGAATAGTTTATTGTAGCCAGAAAGAATATGATAGCTTCATTGGTTTTCGGTTGGGCTACAGATTCTTGCCATTCTGTGCGGAACCTGAGCTTGATAGATCAATGAGCCAAGCTTTGGATCCGCATAGCCTGCTGATTCGGCTCAATATGCTAAAAAAATGAATAAATGCATGAATGATATATGTTATTTTAGTAATTATTTATATTTATAAATATTTATATTTATTTTGTCGCGTCCCAACCCCACCATTTGAGCTGGAATATGACATAGCCATATCTTTGTTAAAGTATGATTGCAGGGAATATGCAAGGCCTATGGACTTGAATTAAATCTTACAATACCAGGATATGAAATGTGATCAACATTTCAAAACAAGATAAAATAATTCCACCATTAATAGATAATAAGAGTTAATCGGCTACAAATTTCAAACACTTAATTGGCATCTGAGACACTCTAACTATTCTACTCTCACTCGGACCTGAAACCATGGCCAAGTACTAAGTGTAGTGTGACTTTGAAAAGAAAGGTAACCAAATGGCATGAGCAAATAGCTCAATAAGAACGCCTTTACACAAATAAATATATTAACTAAATAAAAGTTAATAGCAATTTTTCCACAACAAATATAATAATAGAATGTTATTATTAAGATAGTTAATAATTTTTTTCGTATCCATTATTCAATAGGGCACAATGTATATCAATATGTCCTGCACAACCAAAATAAGAATTTTGTCCTTCAGTGGTTCAAAGCAATCAATTTGTTTTACATTTCATGACATTTTGACAGGGGACAGATTTGGCAAACATCCTGATTGTACATCATAAGTAATGTAAGTTATTTTTTGGCTCTAGTCTCGCCATGATCATGTTTCCCGCCTGTGATGGGCAACTGATAGTGTCACGCTTTAGCTTGTGTTGAGGTAATCCATAGTATCATATTCCTACCTGTGACAAGGCGAACCGTAGTATCACATCTCTGCCCATGACAAGATGGACCACAATGATGTTCCTGCCTGTGAAGAGGTGAACTTTATTAACATGGCTAACCCAGAGCCCACATCCATTCATTTGTTTCAAGAGTGCATACTAGATAGATTAAGTTATCTTCGACTTTGCACTAACTATTGTCACGTTTCTAGCCCGTAATAGTGCAGCAATAAACATGGCTAATTTGAATGCATCTTACTGAATCATCCAGTTATGCAAGCTTCATTAATTCATTTATTAATTAAAATCACCCATCATATTCACAATATTAAAGTGCAAAAATATTATCATATTACATGCACAATCAAGTACATCCGTACTATGATACACATGCACATATCAGAAATTACGCTGTACAAGCAAGCATGGAAGGGGATACTTATCTCTACTGATAGCAAAACCCAAACAAGGTATGCCAATCAATTCAAAAATACACCTAACATGTTGAAATCATCACTTTTCCTAAAAGCTTAAGCTGATAGGATGAGGTAGATTTATTTATATATTTTATATTTTCTTACACTCCCTCTCACATGTGGGCCGGATTTTTCTTTAATGGGCGAGCCCAACATGTGAAATTTTTAATAATGGGGTTAAAGAGTGCGGAGACAGGGTTCGAACTCAGGACCTCTGCTCTGATACCAAGTTGAAATCACCACTTTTCCTAAAAATCCTTAAGCTTTTAGGAAAAGTGGTGATTTCAACATGGTATCAGAGCTAGCGGCACGGGTTCGATTCCCAGGATAAGCGATTAAAAAAAAAAAAACTCCCTTGCTGGAGAGGGGCAATTGTTGGCGGAGGCCGGTGTGGGCTAAGTCAGCAGGGCTCGCTTGCGGGGGGATTGTTGGTGGAGGCCGGTGTGGGCCAAGTCGCAATCGAACGCCGGAGGGGCGCTTGGGATGGTCGGGTTAAAGACCATGGTTAAGCCTTCACTATCACCTGCGGATTTTAGTGAGATGGCAGCGCCTACGGTCCTAACAGTGGTAAGCTTATAGGATGAGTGGTGATTTCAACATGGTATCAGAGCAGAGGTCCTGAGTTCGAACCCTGTCTCCACACTCTTTAACCCCATTATTAAAAATTTCACATGTTGGGCTCGCCCATTAAAGGAAAGTCCGGCCCACATATGAGGAGGAGTGTAAGAAAATATAAAATATATAAATAAATCTACCTCATCCTATAAGCTTAAGCTTTTAGGATAAGTGGTGATTTCAACATAACATATCCAATTAAAATAATATTAATATTTAGTATAATTATAAAAACTAATTATCCTTGTAAAATCGGAGAACCAACTCGACTATGATTAACCACCCCACAAGCATAACTAAATTTAATTAATCATTTACTAATTTTTCCAAATTTCTAATCTCATTTTTTTTGGTTTTCGAAACTTATTCTAACCCTAGGTTTTCCCTAACCTAACCCTAATCCAGCTACATGTCCTACATTAAGGAGCATGAGGCTAGGGTTTTACCCCAATTAGGGGACTAAAGCATAGGACCCCATGCTAATCATCTTCTTATCTGGGTGGTCGTGCTCTTACACAAAATCAAACTTGCTAAATTAAAGGAGGAAATAGAGGAGATGGTAACAGAGGAGTGGAAATTTGCGATTTGGGGTGGAGATCTATCGTAAGATAAGGGATGAAAGAGTGCATGGAAGAGGGTAGTCTGTGATGGAACTGGAGGGTGGTCAGGGTGTTGGGGCATCACTGATTGGTGGCAAAATAGAGGGCCCTAGAAGTGCTCGGATAGAGGCAAGAAGGGTTTGTTGCATAGGGGGCAACCGTGGGGAAAACACGAGAGAGAGGAGGATGGATAAGGCTGGCTGGGTGGCAGTGCACGGTGGCGAAAACCAGCCAAATCCTAGTGGCAGTTGGTTGGATCTAGAGGAGAAGCCTGATCTAAGTATAGGCAGCACAGCAAGGGTTGCCAAAGGCAAGATCTAGCGAAGGGAGGGAGAGATTTGGTGGGGATTGGCCAGCAATAGGCAATGTAGGGTGAAGTTGGAGGGGAAAAAGGAAGAAATAGAGGAGATGAAGGCAGGGGTTGTGAAATCGGGGAAGAAGAAGATGATGGGAAGGGTTTGGGGTTCAAGCATCTGATTAAATGGTGAAACTTGGGGAGATTCCGGTGAGTACATAGGTGTGATGTTGAAAAGCAAGGAGACCTGGATAGCAGGGAGTCGAAGACGATGGAGCTAGTAAGATGAAGAGGGGGACGAGGAGGAGATTGGCAAGAAAGGAAGTGGCTCCAGGGTGTGTGAGAAGTTATCGAGGGCTTCAAGCATCGATTGATAGGGGAACTAGAGAAGAAGAGGTGTCAACCTAGTGGTAGCATGGTAGACCGTCGAGGACTTGGGAAAAAGAGAGATGAGATGTAGTGATGGTGAAACATGAGAGGGTAAGAAGAAGATAGTAGGCACAAAGGAGAGTGGGCATTTCTTCGATTGATAGGTGGATGCTGATGAGGACATCGGTAGGAAGGAGGGGATCGAGAGTTGGAGAGAGAGAGAAACAGCTGCATCGATTGCAAACTAGGGAAGGAAGGAGGGAAAATAAGAGAAACAGAGTAGAGGACATGCATGCCCTGCCCTCACTGGTGATCCAAGTGAGGGTTCTGGGCGGACTGTGCACACGTCCCTTATCTAGCAACGGTTCCACACCCTTCCCCATTTACAATGACAACTCCACAACAACCCCCTTTTTGGCTGCAAAATCATGCACGCCTCCTCTTTTCAGGCAGCATCTTCGGACCCGCCCAGCCGTTAAGGCTGGGTCGATTCAACTAGGCTAGTCCAATTGGACAAACCCTCACATCTCTCTTAAAAAAAAATTTAACTACAAAATTGTCATAACTGGGCCTTCAAAAAGCCGAGGATACTTAGCTCTCATCTCATCCTCAAGTTTCCAAGTAGCCATTCTCTCAGTGTGATTACTCCATTGCATCTATAAGGACTGGTGCAGCATCTCAAGACTTGCTCTTTTCTATCCATAATCCAAATCGGATACTTTTCATTGGTCAGTTCCTCACGAAATTGTAATGGCTCAAACTCCACTACATGGCTAGGGTCTGGCACATACTTTATCAACATTGATACATGAAAAACATTGTGTAATTTAGAAAGGGCACGTGGTAATGCTAATTGGTATGCAATTTCTCCCGCTCTTTCTAGAATTTTGAATGGATCCACATATCTGGGATTTAGTTTGCCGCATATTGCAAACTTTGTCATGCCAATAGTAGGAGACACCTTCAAGAAAATATAATACCCTTCTTGGAATTATAGCGCGCTCCTTTTATTATCTATATAGCTTTTCTACTTGCTCTGTGCTCTATGAAGCTGCTCCCTGATTAGCTGAACCTTTTTTACATTTTGCTGCATTGTTTTAGGGCCTAACAGTTTTCTCTTGCCAAAATCATCCTAACAAATGGGGGACCTACACTTTTGGCTATACAATATCTCAAAAAAGCCATTTAAATGCTCGCTTGGTAGCTATTAGTGTAGGCAAACTCGACTAGATTGTTTGATGCACCTCCCAAATCTAAGACAGAATTTGAATGGTCTCTTCAAACTATCCATCAATTTATGGGTGGAAAGCTGTGCTAAAATTTAATTTAGTTTCTATAAGTTTGTGTAGGCTCTTCTAGAACTGAGATACAAATCTTCCTATTCGATACAATAGTTACTGGGACTGCATGTACCCTCACAATCTACTTAATGTCCAAGTTTACCGGTCTCTATAGGGAAAGACTAAGTCTAGAAGGTAAAAATTATACCAATTTTGTCAGTTGATCAATAATCACCCAAACAACATCATTACGTGTAGGGATTTTGCATAGACTAGTCACAAATCTATGGTAATGTACTTCCATTTCTACTGATAGATGAGAAGAGACTGCAACAGCCTTGTAGGTCTTTGATGCTTGGCTTTCACCTGCTGTGCGACACACTGAGCTATCTCTCTCGTCATACTAGTTGATGCAGGCTGAAACCTGCAAGTCTTGGCCAAACCAAAAGGATTCAACCAAGGAAAAGATAATCCTGGGATGTCACTCAACCAGGGGTAGCGGATGCCACTCGACGCTACTAATCGCAGATGCCACTCGATGCGACCAAGCCACATGCTTGATTGGGAGGAGGATGCGACTCAACTCACAAAAGCAAGAAAGGCTTGCTGGAAAGAAATTCTGAAAATAACAACTCTTCTTCTCATTTCATTCATGTACCAGCTTTATATGCTATCTTGGAACATCCCTCCAAGCATAGGTAAGACAAAACAGTGCTAAAACACATTGATGAGAGTCTAGTTACAAGTTCCAATATTTAGAAATACCAAAAGACACTTGGGGAAATGAAACTATGTGTTGGAAAAAGACCAACTTAAATGCATTTCGCTGGAAGCTGCTAGTCCAGACGTGCAGTAATAAAAATGCCATAACTTTCTCTAGGGATCTTCAAATGGCATGAGATCAAGTGCGTTGGAAACTAGAGTAGAGCTTTCCAATGGTATATGGCATGCTACCTGATTAACCATATATTGTTTCCAGAATTAATTCAAAACTAACTCTGTCATGCTGCCAGGATCAAAAGATGACTCACTAAACACGAGCCGACTCTTGAAAGCAATGAGTCGACCCCCATTATACATGAGTCGACTCTTGAAAGTAAAGAGTCGACCCCTGCTACACATGAGTCGACTCTTGAAAGCAAAGAGTCGACTCCTGCTGCTCCTGCATCATTCTCCCCAGCTTGAAAAGAACTCGCCTTCGAGTTGGAATTCAAGTCTTCCCAAAGCAGATGATCTAGTTTCTTGAGCTCCTTACTTGAAATCCATGCATCCTCGGAATGTGGCTTTCCTTGCCAATGGACCAAGTATTGTGTATAAGTGCCATGCCGAGTCGTGATAGAACGTACATCCAGAACATCAACAGACTCACGCAGAGGATTAGAGAGGCGGGACTCGAAGTCTTTTGGTTGAAACACAATCTTCTCCTCATCTCCATAATAAGGATAAAGATCACATATATTGAAGGTAGGATTGATTGAAAATCCTTCAGGCATTTCAATTCGGTAGGCATTGGACCCAACTTCTTCAGAATCCGACAAGGTCCAAACTTTCTCTGTTTCAACTTATTATAAGTACTTGTAAGAAATCTTTCCTTTCTCAAATATACCATGACCAAATCTCCTTCCTTGGACTCTAACTTCCTTCGTTGAACATCAGCTTGTGACTTGTACATTTGAGTAGAATGCTGCAGCTGATGTCGAACTTGTTTATGGACCTCCTTTATGTGATCAGCAAACTCTTCAGCTTCCATACTCACTCTTGTTTGATTTGGTAGTGGCAAGAGATCAAGAACATGACTTGGATTTCTGCCATAAACAACTTTGAATGGAGGCTTCTTCGTTGATCGACTGGCTGAACTATTATAAGCAAATTCAGCTTGAGGAATGACAAATTTCCACTTCTTTGGGTGCTCTCCCACTAAGCTTCTTTGTAAGTTCCCCAATGATCTATTTACTACTTCAGTTTGTCCGTCGGTCTGTGGATGGTAAGCACTGGAGAATTGCAATCAAGTTTTCAAAAGTTTCCACAGCATCCTCCAGAAGTGACCAACAAACTTTACATCACGATCTGAAGTTATGGACTTTGAAACACCATGTAGATGAACAATTTCTCTGAAAAATAAAGTAGCTATGTGAAATGCATCAGTTGAGCTCTTACATGGTATAAAGTGAGACATCTTGGAGAATCGATCTACCACCACAAAAATGCAATCAAACCCATGCTGTGTTCTAGGCAAACCAAGAACAAAGTCTATTGATAAGTCTTCCCAGGGAGCATTAGGGATTGGTAAGGGCTGATAGTAACCAGTATTTTGGACTTCCACTTTGGCCTTTTGGCATACAAGACAATTTTGCACAAACCGAGAAATATCACGCTTCAGGGTAGGCCAAAAGTATCACAGCTTCACAAGAGCTTCAGTCTTGTCCCTTCCAAAATGTCCACCAAGTCCGCCAGCATGTAATTCTGCAATAACAAATAATCTCCAAGATCCCTCTGGCAAACAAAGTTGATTGCCTTTGAATAAATAGCCATTGATCAGCAAATAGTCTTTACTCTTGTCATTATTCAAATTCTGCAACACCCTTTTAAAGAATGGATCTGCAACATAATAATTTGGTAAGAGATCAAAGCCAGTAATTTCATAAGAGAGTGTTGCCAACAAACTATGCCGTCGACTCAAAGCATCAGCAACTTTGTTTGATGAACCACCTTTATGGTGTACAAAAGAAAACTTCTCAAGGTATGATACCCAACCAGCATGGCGAGAATTCAGCTTTTTTTGGCCCTTCAAGAATCTCAAAGCTTCATGGTCGGAATAGAGCACAAATTCAACACCAATAAGATAATGTTCCCAATGCCGCAAAGCTTGAACAATTACATATAGCTCTTTATCATAGGTTGAATATTTCAGCTTTGCATTACTGAATTTTTCACTGAAATAAGCAACAGATCTTCCTCCTGGCAAGAGAACAGTTCTTATGCCAACTTTGGAAGCATCACACTCCACTTGGAATGGCTTAGAGAAATCTGGTAGTGCTAGGACCAGTGCTTCAACAAGTTTGGACTTCAACTCTTGGAAACTTCTTTCAGCCTCATTGGTCCATTGAAATTCCTTCTTCTTTAGAACATCCATCATTGGGGCAGCAATGGTACTGAAGTACCGGATGAATCTCCTGTAGAATGATGCCAAACCATGAAAACTTCTCACGTCAGTGAGACTTCTAGGCGTAGGCTAATCAAGAATAGCCTTTACCTTCTCGTCATCCATCTTCATGCCATCAGCACTAACAACATAGCCTAGAAATACAACTTGATTAGTCATAAAAGAGCACTTCTTCATATTCACATACAACTGGTTTTCAAGGAGCACTTTGAAAACATTAGATAGGTGATTCACATGCTGTACACTATCCTTGCTGTAAGCTAGGATGTCATCAAAATACATCACAACATAATGAAGTTCTTCAAAACTTGGGTCATAAGCCTCATAAAAGTGCTGGAGGCATTTGATAATCCAAATGGCATAACCAGCCACTCATACAAACCATCTTTGGTTTTAAAGGTTGTTTTCCACTCATCACCTTTTTTAATTCAGATTTGGTGATAACCACTCCGTAAATCAATCTTAGAAAACACCTTTGCACCAGCCAACTCATCCAGCATATCAAGTCAAGGGATGAAAAATCTATACTTGATTGTAATCTTGTTTATAGCTCTACTATCAACACACATTCTCCATGTTTTATCTTTCTCAGGAGTTAAAAGGGCAGGGACAGCACAAGGACTAAGTGATTCTCTAATCAATTCCTTTTGCAATAAATCAATGATTTGCCTTTGTAATTCAGCATGCTCATTAGGAGACATTCTATAATGAGGCAGATTAGGAAGAATAGCACCTGGAATGAAATCAATTTGATGCTGAATATCTCGAAGTGGTGGTAAACCAGCGGGAAGGTCAGCAGGAGCTAAGCCTTTGAATCTATCCAATAAGTCTCGAACTTCGTCCGGAACTTCTGTTTCAAATTCTTCACTTTTTTCTGCAGCAACCAGAGCATAAACAATACCATCTTTTTTGTATGACTCTTCAAATTCCGTGTAAGATAATAAGCTGATTTGGTTCGAAGAATGCACACTATTTGGAATGTCAAAACGTACTTCACTTTGTTGTGGATAATAGTGTAAGTGTTCTTCCTCCCATCATGATAAGCATTCCTATCAAACTGCCATGGTCTGCCAAGAAGCAAATGACAGGCATCCATGGGCAACACATCAAAATAAATTTCATCTTCATACTTGTCAACAACAAATTAACTTTGCATCTCTGAGTCACCATGATTTCTCCATCCTTTTTGAACCAGAAAATCTTGTAAGGCTTTGGATGGTGTTCACAAGAAAGCTTCAGCTTTTCTATCATTACTTTTAACACCATGTTCTCACAACTTTCTGAATCAATCATCAAGATGCACTTCTTTCCATAAGAAAGAAATAGGTTCGAAAAATATTAGGCCTCAGCCATTTATCAGTCTCTTGAACATTCAGCACTTGCCGGATTACAAGACTTTCTGCATCACAATCACCTTCACAATATTCTTCATTAAGATTAGCCTCTGGTTCTTCATCATAAATTGGCTCTTCATCTTCTTCTTCCACAAGATGCAATTCAGCTTTCTTCTTTGGACATTCATAGGACCTATATCCAGATTTACCACACCGAAAACATTTGTTGGAAGATGAATGAAACTTCCCACTCTCCTTACTCCCTCCACCCTGATGTTGGGTTTGTTTTTCAGAGGTAGGAGCCAACTTCTTACCCTTCTCTTTCACCCCTTTTGAGCTTTCACCCTTTTGGTATGAACTCCATTTTATTTTCTCTTCTGCCTTCAATGCCTTTTGATATGCTTCCTCCAAAGAATGAAGTGAATGCATCATCAGCTCGCCTTTGAGATTATATTTCAGTCCACTCACATATCTGGCCACCAATTGATTATCAGATTCTTGTAAGTTCACACGACTCATAAGCTTCTAGAATTGCTATGTATAATCACCAACAGATTGCTCCACACGCTAATGCAACTAATGGAACTTTTGGTAGAGAGTTTGAGAATAATCCAAGGGAAAAAAATTCTCATCAAGCTTCAATTTCATCTCAGCCTAGGTATTAACTCTTGGGATTCCTCTTCGATCTCTGCTACGCTGATATTGTTGCCACCAGATTAGAGCATGACCCTTCAGCTTCGTAGCCACAAACTGCACATTTCTCTCATCTGTAAGAAATTTCCAATCAAAGAAAGCTTCTAAGGATGCTATCCAGTCACAATAGCCATCAGCATCAAGTTTGCCATCAAAGTCTTGCACTTGAACTTGGATGCTTCGATCAGTATTCTCGAAAGCACGGGTCAAGCGTTCCATGGACCATTGATCAGCAACACCAGGTTCTGGAACAAAATTGGAAGAAGATGAATGGTCATTTTGGCTGTGGTTGTTGAAGAAGATATTGTGTTCACTTTCTTGACTTTTATGGCTTCGAGTGGGTGAATCTTGCATCCGCTGATAGAGTTTATTTACCATGTCTGTCAGTGCTTGATTCGATTCTCGTAATGCAGCAAGTTCAGCTTGCACTTCATCACGCTCCGTATCCCTTTGACGTCGTGGAGGATTCCTTTGACGCCGTGGAGGCATTGTAGAGGACCTAAGGATACGAAGAAGATCAAATAATTTTGAAATAAAGGACACCACAACACGAAAATCTGTTCTGATACCAATTTGATGCAGGCTGAAACCTGCAAGTCTTGGCCAAACCAAAAGGATTCAACTAAGAAAAAGATAATCCTGGAATGCCACTCAACCAGGGGTAGCGGATGCCACTTAACGCTACTAATCGCAGATGCCACTCGATTCGACCAAGCCACACGCTTGATTGGGAGGAGGATGCCACTCAACTCACAAAAGCAAGAAAGGCTTGCTGGAAAGGAATTTTGAAAATAACAACTCTTCTTCTCATTTCATTCATGTACCAGCTTTATATGCTATCTTGGAACATTCCTCCAAGCATAGGTAAGACAAAAAACAGTGCTAAAATACATTGATGAGAGTCTAGTTACAAGTTCCAATATTTAGAAATACCAAAAGACACTTAGGAAAATGAAACTATGTGCTGGAAAAAGACCAACTTAAATGCACTTCGCTAGAAGCTGCTAGTCCAGACATACAGTAGTAAAAATGCCATAACTTTCTCTAGGGATCTTCAAATGGCACGAGATCAAGTGCGTTGGAAACTAGAGGAGTAGAGCTTTCCAATGGTATATGGCATGCTAGCTGATTAACCATATATTGTTCCCAGAATTAATTCAAAACTAACTCTGTCATACTGCCAGGATCAAAGGATGACTCACTAAACACATGAGTCGACTCTTGAAAGCAATGAGTCGACCCTCGTTACACATGAGTCGACTCTTGAAAGTAAAGAGTCGACCCCTGCTACACATTAGTCGACTCTTGAAAGCAAAGAGTCGACCCCTGCTGCTCCTGCATCACTAGTCCACTAAAAATTATCTCTCAAATCTTTGTACTTCTTGGTGCCTCCTATGTATGGTGTAAGCAGAGTTGTGGGCCTCCTTTAGAATATTTTTCTTCAACTATGCAATTTTACGGACCCAAAATCTTTTACCAAACCTTTGGGAACCATCCTTATGTACTCCAAATTCTGATAGGGCATCGGATTTTATTCCTCTTATCTTCTGCAGTTTTGGATTTTCTCTTTGAGATGGCTTCATGCTCTCAATCAAAGTGAGCTGCACCTTATGAATAGTAAGCTGGGAATCAAGATTGTGCAATTATACCTAAATCCCAACCTCTCCAATCTCCCTAAACATTCTTCTATGAAGTGATTAGATCTACCAAACTATACAAAGATTTTTTGCTCAAAGCATATGACGTAGCATTTGCCTTCCTCGGGTGATAATTGATAGTTCAGATCATAATCCATTAATAGCTCTACTCTGTCTTAGGTTTAGCTCCTTCCAAGTAAGATATGTTTCAACTCTTATAATTTGTGAAGATCTTATAGGGCTTCGCATACACATAGTGCCTCTATATTTTTAGAGCAAAAACCACAACTGCTAGTTCCAAGTCTTGAGTGGGGTAATTCTACTACCTTTCCATTCTCCATCAAAACACAACATAAATTTTTTTGAGATGTATAAAAATGGTGAAACATCCTGTCCTAGATGGTTTAGCTCCTTCCAAGTAACATATGTTTCAACTCTTATAATTTGTGAAGATCTTATAGGGCTTCCCATACGCATAGTGCCTCTATATTTTTAGAGCAAAAACCACAACTGCTAGTTCCAAGTTTTGAGTGGGGTAATTCTACTACCTTTCCATTCTCCATCAAAACACAACATAATTTTTTTGAGATGTATAAAATTGGTGAAACATCCTGTCCTAGATGGAATGATCAGAACCAGGGCTGTCACCAATCGCTTCTTCAACTTTTAAAAGATCTGCTTGCATTCTTCTATCCACTTGAACTTAATTCACTTCTAGGTTAGGCAGGACATGGACATCGCAATGTGAGAGAACCCCTCAAAAAAATCAAGTAAGATCCAGCCAACTTTAGAAGCTGCACACCTCAGACACATTAGTAGACCGACTTCACTTAGCCATTGCATTTACTTTCTTTGGGTCTATAGAGATGCCATTCTTAAGAGTCCAATGCCCAAGAAATGTAATACTTCAACTACAACTTGCATTTTTTTTCTAGCTTAGCATAGAGTATTCTCTCTAAGAGTTTGCAGCTTTATGCTTAAATGCTCTTTATGCTCTTTTGACCCTCAGGATACACCAATATGTCATCAATGAACACTGCCATGAATTAATCCAAGAAAGGTTTGAACCAAGGTTCGCCGTCTCGGTACTGGACCCCGTATCGATACTATCTTATTAGTGTTGGTAGACTGTATGGTACGAGATGGTGAGGCGTACTGAGTGTCGGTATGGTATGAGGCTGTATATTAATTTGGTATTGATACGGTATGGTATGCCCAGTATGGTATGGTACTAACTGATGCGGTAAACCTTGTTTTGAACATCCTATTTATTAGATCCATGAAAGCTGCAGAAGCATTTGTCAACCTAAACGACATTACTAGGAATTCATAATGCCCGGACCTTGTTCTGAAGACTGTCTTGGGCACATCCTTAGCTTTAATTTTTAGCTGGTGGTTGTGAGAGCGAAGATCGATTGTTGAGAAGACTTGCGCTCCTTGTAACTGATCAAATAGTTCGCTAATGGTACTTGTTCTATATTGTTGCTTTGTTTAGCTCCTGATCAATACATACTTGGAACCTCCCATCTTTCTTTTTCACAAATAATATGGGAGCACTCTAAGGAGAAACACTAGGTCCGATAAAGCCTTTAACAATCCTACAATTGCTCCTTCAGATCCTTCAACTCAATTGGAGCCAGTCTATATGGAGCCCTAGAAATGAGATTAGTGCTTTGAAGTTTGAACCAAGTTAATTGAGAACCCTAAACATATCTAACGATAGCTAATATGACTATATTATATATGGCAAGGTTATTCTTCAATATTCACATGCATGTCTGGTGTCGTTGGAGGTTCCAAGTAGGGAAGCTAAATTTGACCTAGTTAAAAATGGACATGGCTTTATAATGAGGAAATAAATCATAAAAATGCTTTTCAACAAAAGACATTCTGAGTTCCAATTTAGGGTTCACATCAGACTGTTGTCAGCTAATATATTTTGAAGACTGAATTGCATTTCAAAACCTCAGGCCAGGTATATGGTAAGATTAGACAAAAATGTCTGCAGCTGCAAAGTTTGATCCATAAAATATTTGTGAGATTGAAACCCTTGCCCTTCCATCCGCAAGCAGATCTCGCTGATATTATGCGTAGGTCTACATAGAGCTGTCTTCTGGAACATCAAGTTTCAGTCCATTCCGACAAATCTAGGCCCCATGAAGTTTCTTTTTTTTTTTTGTTATTGTTGAAGAAACACATCTTTCGTCTCAGCAGAATTCTTAGCCGACTAGAAACTTTTTACAATGTTTATGTACCATGGGTTTTTCTTAAGGGTTTTATTAACAACTTAGCTGAATGTCTATGTGGTAAGATGGTTTCGTTGTCCTTTGACCTGAGGCAGAAGTTTTGGTATCATTTGGGGAGTCAGGAGTGAGTAACAGTAATGCTTCTAATGCAGTGAGTTATAGTGATAAGTAATAGAGGCTTGTTTTGGCCTATCATATTTGATGCTGAGGGAAGAAACTAAAGATATTGGTTAATAGGAAGGGATCATTGATGAAAGACACTGTTCTTGAAGAAATCTAATTATAAAAACTAAAAAGTAATCAAATGGAGGTATCCTTTAGGACAGAGCAATGCCTGGAAGAGAACTGACTTTTTTGAAGAAGTATCATTTATGTTAGATCTAAATGCAATGCATTCCTGGAATCTGAGAAGGTGCTACTTTGAGTTGCATACTTCCATAACATGATGTGAACATGCATAAAAAGTTCTCCTTTTACGAAAGATAATTTATTGTTGCGTAGTACCATAAATATAACCATTTGAAGTACATGCCAGGAACATCATGAGCAACAAATGTTTCATAGATTTTAATTAATTTTCATGTCTTTGTTCAACAATACTTGTAGAAGAAAATTTGTTTTAGGTAATCTGTCTAAAACATTTTGTTAACAAAAAATATTGTCTTTTGACTTTCAGGATGAGAAAATTTTAATCTGGTACTCAGGAGAGAAGGAAAAACACTTGAAGTTAATTGCTGTGTCCAAGGTTGTTCTTGGACAGCAGACAGTATGTAATACTTTAAGTTGAAAAGCTTAATCAAAATCCTGGTGTTTATCTATTAATACTGAATTGCAATTTTACATTTACAAACTATATGATCCTGCAGGTAAATTTTCTGCGCCATTGTCAGCCAGAGAAAGAGACTCGGTCATTTTCACTAATCTATCAAAATGGTGAACGCTCTCTTGACTTGGTACTGTCGCCCTGGAGTTCTTTATTGACTTTTGTCTGTTTAAGTGCTAATCTAATTGCATCCCATTTCTTAAGTAAATTTTCTTTTCGTCCTTCAAATACTTATTATTTTTATTGTTTTCTGAACTTGCTTGTTTGCTTCGTCTTTTATCTTAGATTTGCAAAGACAAGGAGCAAGCTGAATCTTGGTTTCTTGGATTGAAGGCCTTGGTTTCGGCTTCTCATCATCCAAGAACTTTGGCTAACCTAAGAAATAGCAGAGGGGCATATAGCTGTGTCAATAGCCCCATTGGCCATGTCCGAACAAAACATAAACTAGGATTTTTACAGGACTCAGTGAAATTCTCAAAGGTTAGTAGTGCAGTACAGCTTTCTATTATACTGTTGAAGGTGCCTATGCTGTATTTGCAGTCTTTGAATACAGTATTTTTCCTTCACTCCATGAACTTCTTAATCTCATTTTGATAAATTTAAGCTGACAATATTCCATTGATTAATTTTCTTCTGAAGGTGCACAGTTTATATGGGAGCCCTTCTCAGTCACTACTAGAGAGGTATTTTTCCGATAGTGTGTTAAGTTCTTCAGATGTATTTTATTCTCCAAAGAAAAGAACCTTATCAGATGTGCAACCACATTGGGATAGAATGCTACCCCATATACCCTTTACTGTATCAGACAGTTTCAGAGATATTAGCAATTCTAACTTTGTTAAGGAACCAAGAGTGGTTTTGACTTCTAAAATCAGCTCATCTGACCATGTGTTTCCTATAGTAGATAAGACTGATTCCTTGAAGGATGTGTTCATGTGGGGAGAAGGTTTAGGAGGGATATTAGGCGGTAGTTTGGACACAGATCGTTCAAATGTTAATGCTTTACTTCCGAAGTTATTGGACTCCACCAGGATGCTTGATGTGCAAAATATTTCTTGTGGAGAAAGGCATGCTGCACTGGTTACTAAACAGGGCGAAGTTTTCTGTTGGGGTGAGGAAAATGGGGGGAGACTGGGTCACAAGGTCAATATGGATGCGAATTATCCCAAAGTTATTGAATCTCTCAGTAATGTGCATGTACAGACAGTTGCCTGTGGAGGACAACACACATATGCATTAACAAGGTCAGGTGAACTCTATGTGTGGGGTGATAACGATCATGGCTTTGGGCTTTCAGGTGACAGAAGCAGCAGAAGCCAGTGGTTTCCTCATAGAATAGCTGGTCCTTTAGATGGTATATGTATATCAAGGGTTGCTTGTGGTGAGTGGCACACAGCTATTGTATCCTCTTCTGGACAATTATTCACGTATGGGGAAGGAACCTTTGGAGTTCTTGGACATGGAAATCTTCAAAGTGTTTCTCAACCAAAGTCAGTCGAGTCTCTAAAAGGATTAAGAGTAAAGTCTGTTGCATGTGGACCATGGCATACAGCTGCAGTTGTGGAAATCATAATAGGTAACTACAAGAGCAATACTCCTGGTGGCAAACTTTTTACGTGGGGTGACAGTGACAAGGGGAGACTGGGTCATGCAGATAAGGAGAGGAAGCTTCTACCCACATGTGTTGCATCACTTGTGGATTGTGATTTTGTTCAAGTTTCTTGTGGAACAGCTCTAACTGTTGCACTCACAGTTACTGGCATAGTTTTTACCATGGGAAGTGCAGTAAATGGACAATTGGGAAATCCTCAGGCGGAGGATGTATCAATTGCAACTGTTGAAGGATTACTTAAAAGTGAGTTTGTTAAGGAGATCTCTTCAGGTTCTTTTCATGTGGCAGTGTTGACAACAAAAGGAAAAGTGTATACTTGGGGAAAGGGTGCAAGTGGACAACTTGGGTTAGGTGACACTAAAGACAGAAGCTCTCCAGCTCTTCTAGAGGCCCTGGAAAATAGAAATGTACAAAGTGTGGCCTGTGGATCAAATTTTACTGCAGCAATCTGTTTACATAAATCAATCTCAAGCAAGGACCAATCCATCTGCACTGGATGCAGAATGATTTTTGGATTTACAAGAAAGAAGCATAATTGCTATAATTGTGGCCTTGTATTCTGCCATTCCTGTAGCAGCAAGAAGGCTATAAATGCAGCTCTGGCACCAAATAAAAACAAGAAATGCCGTGTTTGTGATCCATGCTTTGCTCAGCTGAAAAAGCTTATAGATCCCGGATTAAGTAAGGGAGTTGCAAGTCCAAGACCACTACAGATGATGCATAAGCTATACTCAGACCAGAAAATAAGAACACAAGACAAATTCTTTCATGGAGTAAGCATGTTTTATCCTAAACCATCAGCACCCGAGGAAATTACACTAGCTGATGGAAAAATAGTACCTATGCAAGTGGGTGAGCAAAGTTATCAAGATTCATATCTACCATGCCAAGGCAAAACTGAGAGGTGGGGAATGGTTCCATGCCCGCTGCAGTTCAGTGAACAAGCTAGAGAAAAATCTTTAATGTCTTTCCCAATGTCCCAAGAACTTTCTGATGTTTCTCATGTTCGTGCACAATATCACTCATTTGCATCAAAATCTATAACTCACAATACTACCAACTTGAAGCAAGATATAAATAAAATAGAGAAGACACTAAAAGAAGAAGTGCAGCGACTTCAAACTGAGGTAAATTGCCAATCCTTTTTAAAAAAGTTACATTCCTACTCTTATAGTAAGGGACCATTGCTTTTGCTAATCCTTTTACAAAAAAGTTACAATCCTACTCTTATAGTAATGGACCATTGCTTATATTCATGATTTGTCGTGTTGTATGTAAATTTTAACGCAAATTCTTGCAGTTCATATCCATCTTGTTATGAAGGGTGAGCAAAGTAAAGCATTTTTTGGGCTTGGAATTGCATTCTTTTCATGCGTCAGTGATCTGGAATTGTTATTAAAGTCTGACTTTGGTCCTTATCTCACATTTTTACATAGCTATACATCTTGCATCCAAACAAAAAAGGCATCAATGCACTAAACAAAAAATATTGGCATAGGTGTTTGATTGGCTGGCCTCTTTAACTTATCTATATATACCTGTTATCATTTTTTTATTCCTCATCCCTTTTACTCTGCATGAATTATGTGCTATTCCTAGAGCTTGAATTGTGAAACTCTTGAAGTGACTAAATTTATCCGGTGATGAAAAATGTTGATATTGGGATGGGAAGACAAATGAGTTTGTTACACATTTGTTTCAAGTAAATAGTAGTGCATATATAGAAAGATAAAAGTTGGACAAAGAATAGGATAGAAGTGCATCAAACTTGTAGAAATGGACTCAAGACGGAAGAAGTATATTGACATAGGGTGGGTGTATAGTATTATGATTTTAAGCCAGGACCATTAGAGGTGCAAGTGATGCGGTGAGGAGTAGAGGGGGAGAGGTGATGATTAAGGTTCTCCATCTCAGTACTGGATCCCATGCCATCCTATTACTACGTCGGTACGCCGAACCGGTCTCTTGTATCGCATACAGGTTTGGTATTGGTCCGATACAGTGTAGCCGGTATGCATCAGTAACGGCCGGTACGACAAATATTGGTGACAATATTGAAGTAGCATTTGGTTGGTGGTTACACCGATGTAACTGCATGTAAAGAATGTCCAGAAGAGGCTTGATAGTTGGCGAAAAAGTTTTTTTTAACTTTGAGAGAGCAAGAAAAAGTGCAGGGAAACAAAGTAGAGGTTGATTGTCGGATAGTTGAGCCACCATGATATTAATCTAGGGATCCACAAAACTAGGAGCCATTAGATATAGATAACATGTAGGCATGCTACCATACAAGATAGTTTAAATGATCAGTGACAGAGGGAGGAGGTTGTGAGTCACAGTGTAATTTGAGTCCCATATAGTATGAGGGAAGGTTTGGTTCTGGGTTTGCTATGACAAGTCTAGGCTACAAGAGGAGCCAATGAATGAGAGAGGTCGGTAAAGATGGCAATTGGATAGCACTTATATTTGGGACCTTCACCAGCAAGAAGGGAAAGAAGTCTAGAAATACACCAATAGGGGCCACCATCCATAACTTGGATACATGTGCCTTTCCCAGCAAAGACTCAAAGCAGCAAGGACTGATTCTATGCTTCTCAAGGATTGGAAAAAGGAAACCTAGAAAGCTATTGTTTTGTGGTTCTATTTCAAGCACACCCCTGCAAATATTGTAGGCACCACCTACTACCATTCTACTATCAGCTGCATACAAAGAGTTAATCAGGGTGTCAATTTTTCTGGACCAAAGGATATCTATGGCAAGCTACTTAATGATAATAGATAAGAGCTATAGAGAGATGGATAGCATCATGCTAGAGCAAGTGGGACACTTATGGTGTGACATTGATATGTGGTGGTTGGACAAGGCTTAATAGGTGAAACATTATCAATGTTTTGATGTATGGTGATGAGAAGATATGCTTTCCTAAGTTAATGCTTACAAGGTGCACGATGTCCGGTACATCTTAAGCTTGAGCAGGTAATTGATCAGATAGGAAAGCAGCATATCATGCAGGTGGTTATGGTAATGAACTACGATACAAATGTTGCTAAGGATATTTTGACGATCAGGAGGCCATACATTTTCTAGACCCCTTATGCTGCCTACTATGTAGACTTGATGTTGATGGATACTGGCAGGTTCCATAGGGTAAAGCAAGTGGTAGAGACAGCCCAAACCATCACAAATTTCATATATGACCACATCTAGGTGTTGGCTTTGATGAGGAAGCACACCAAGGATAATATACTGAGACCAATAGTCACCTGGTTTGTTACCCATTATATTTCACTTGACAACCTTATTGAGAAGAAGGAAGGCCTATGTCAAGTATGCATGAGTGTCATGGAAAGAGAGTAGATATGCCCCTAGTGGCACAATAGGGAGTAATGTGGACGGGTTAACGACAAGCCAGCAGTTCTTGAAGTGGACTGAGAGCGTAGTGAAGGTATATGCACTATTGTATCGAGTAGGGCCATAAATAGCAAGAAGTACTTCCAAATGGGTATCTTGTATCATATGATGCTGATTGCCAAGGCTGAGATTAGGCAAATGGATCTAAAGTATGTTGATGAGATATTGATATCATTGAGGAGAGGTGGGATTACCAAATGAGTAGGAAGTTGCATCTTGCATGCAAACCAAGTGCATTTCTTAATAATTGTTTTTTCTTATAAAATAGAATCGTGCAATTTTTTGTTTTCCAAGTAGGAAGATTGATGTCTTGGCAACCTACTACCTCCATCCAAAGTTTCAATATAGTGTCCTAGGAATGGATATGGATGAAGAATCATTGACTGCCAAGTGCAATATCATCTACAAGATGGAGCTTGATGTAGTCATTATTACTAGATGTTTGGAGGAGGGAAGTTAAATAATGGGAAATAGGAAGAATACCTTACCAATTAAAGAAGATATATAATGCTATATATTGTGTGTGCTTCATAGACTAAAGTTGTTATAAAGGACTTCAACAGCTTTGGTGAGAGGCCAATTGTGGAATGCATAGACAATATGAATCCGGGTATTTTTGACACCAACGCTAAAATGTTTTTGATCCTCTCACAAATGGTCTCATTTAGTGATTGTGAGCGCAACCCGTCAACCTTCTCCTTAATGCATAGAAAGTAGAGCAACCGCCTAATACAGAAGAGACTAAATGACTTGGTATACATCCAATACAATCTACGTCTCAAATTGAGGAGCATCCAAGAGGGATGAAATATGATGATCCACTTCATAGTGATTTTGTATATGATGATGAGGATCCCATGGTTGGTTAGCTTGAGGGCTAGAAGCGGCAGTTAGAGCTTAATGAGCTAACGTCACCTCTTTGACCAGCTAGTATCATGGGGCAAAAGAGGTTGGGATGAATGAAAAGCAATGGGCAGAGCCTCACATGCCACACTTATAAATCAGGCGATGCCCAGTAGCAGAGCAACCATAGAGGCTAGGGGGGAGCAGATTGTGAATGCAAAGCTCTATTCCTGAGACATCCATCTAGAGATATGATATGGAGATGCTAAGAAGAGGTCACCATGGTACCTAGTCTGGTCAGGAAAATAGGGCTAGTCAGGGTGGTGGGTCTAGTCGAGTCACCCAACAAAGCTAGACACACAGGGATAGCCAGTGAAAGAATGCAATTTCTCATAGCAGTAAGGAAAGAAAAGAAAAGAAAGCTATAGATTTGTTGAAGAGAGGAGACCATCGAGCCCTCGAATGAACGGTTTCCCAAATCATTTCACAATGGGGTGATGATACTAGTGATAGTTCGAGCGATGATTCATGGACAATCACAATTCACCCTACCATGCAGGATACAGACCATGGTGTATGTCATAAGACATAGGAGTATATGATAACATGTAGGAGATGGGCTCCTCGAAGTGGTTCATGATATGACATTTCTACAATTGAGTCCCTGTACATATTTGTATCCTCATTGTATATGAGATCCTGTTGTGCACAAATAGGGTATGACTTGTATAAATATCCTCTTTTTGAGATATCATATTCGAGTTACTACTGCCCTCATAGTTGTAGCTAGATTACGAGCTAGATTTCATTGCTGCGATCTTTCCTTAGATGCGAGTGGGATGGCCAATCCAGTAACAGAAAGAGGATTAGTATCAGGGTGGTTTTCAAAGAGGCTTAGATTATTGGAAGTAGGGGTAGGTATAGTATGTGCATTGGAGTCGTATCCAAGGTCTCGATAATGAATAAAATCTTGACATCTATGAGCGGCATAGACACTCCATGAGGCACTAGTTGTCAATATGTATTTTTTAATTTAAATCAAGTTGATGTATGTATTTTCAAGATTAAAAATGTCTATTGCTATGTTTAATATTAAAATTGGATCCAATAAGTAGTCATAGGGTCTCTCGGGATTAATGTAACATAAAATAATATTAAAATACCCTTAAAATCACAATCTAAAAATCCATAAATCTTAAAATAATCTTCAAAAAAAATTTTAAAAAGCAAGAAAAGCAAAAAATGTTGTATTAGTACTGAATTAATAAGCATCTACTTATTGAGTGTCGGTATAGTATGGTTCCATATTGTATTGTATTGGTACCGGACAGATAAAATACCTAGAAACAACACTATAGACATTGCCAGAAATAATCATGCTATCAACATAAAATAGAAGAATGGTCTTCCATGGTGTTTAGGTTGGTATAAACATGGCATGGTTATGGTTATTATGAAAAAAGAAACCAATAGCCAAATTAGTAGCTTTAAATTTCTCAAATCAAACACAAGAAGCTTTGTTTGCGACCATGGCATGATGAAGCAAAGAAATATGACCAAGAGGATGAGGAAGACTTGATGGTGGCTGCATAGGCACTTCCTCCTAAAGATCACCATCATACCTTATTGAACCGAGTGGTACATACCATATCATACCGATTCGGTACCGGTATAGGTATAAAGGGCGTATTGACACTCGATACGCCGAACCGGCCTCCGTATCGAGCATACTTCCTGTCACTGGTATGGAGCCCGGTACCGAAGAGCGGTGTACCTTAATAAATTTGTTATATCAAGTTATTAGATAGGCCCATCCATGAACTTCAGCAATAGCTGCTATAAGAGCACACATTGATGTCATCTCAGCTATGGGCAACCATGCTCTTGAATAAAGCCTCAAGCAACTAGGCAAAGCTTATAATGCTTAACAGAGCCATCAGAACAAGTCTTAATTTTATAACATATTTTTGACTAATTGGCAGTTCCCCAAGAGGCAAGGGCACAAGTTGCCAAGTATGAAGATGCTGCGATGCTGCAAGCTCCTCTGATTTAGGATCCTGCCACTTCAGGAAGGCTAGTGGCTTGGTGTTATGTTGCATGTACCCGGTGACGATGAATGGCTGCAAGAAAAGTATGATACTCTAGAGAAGAATGAGAGGCAATGCAGCCAAAAAATTGCTTTAGTTGACATACCTAAGTAGGATAATAATGTTTTAAGGGAGCAGGTGCATAACCCAGCGGTATAACTAGAGGAGCCTAAGTTGGATTTGGAGCTACATCATTGTTACCTACAGCGAGGATTTGAGGGGTATAGTTTGGGGTATGAGCAGGTGTAGTGCCCTCATCTGTGGGAAAAGGATTGAATTCTTAGAAAGAGAAGAGAATAGATCTAAGAAAGATGAACCAACAATAGTTAAAGGACACATGGTATCATCGAGGGTGGTTTAGGCTAATAAGGTAGATGTTCAAATAAAATCATATCACGGGAGAGTAAAAGTGCCTTGCAATTGGATCAGAATTGTAACCAAGAAATATACAAATAGTAGATCAAAGGTGATTACTAATGGTGGTAAAAAAACTAAACAAGTACAACTAAAAAAACATGAAAATGGTCATAAAAGGGTGGGGAAGAAAATAACTGCTCACTTGGAGATACACCTGATAGAACAGAAAAAAAGCATTAGATTAATAAGATAAACAACAATTAATAGTGCAGCAGCCTATAACTATTCTTGCAAATTACTCTCAGCAAAGTAATCTTGCTTCTGGAGTGAAGTTTACTCCAATAAATCCAGTGGCTAGCTTGGTCATTGTGAGGACTCATGCAGGTTGTCTGTTTAGTCCTACATCGGTTATGCACTGGGTAAATTCTAGCTACTTGTGTAGGGCCAAGAAACCCAAATAACACTTTAGCTAGTCTTTTTGGGTGAGGTCCTGGATTGTTATAAATGGTATCAGGGTGACCTGGCCAATAGCCCATATGGATAGGGTATATTGTAGCAATTTGCCCATCTAGGATGGCAATATTTGTGCTTGGATTTGGACCCCTTGACTTGGTGAGGACCATGAGGCTTAAATGGGGGTGTGTGAAAAGACCCGTGCAAGTGTGTGTTGCCCCATATCATCTATCTACTAGATAGATCGTTGGTACTCGTATAGGGGTAGGGAACCCAAATAGTACTTTCTTAGCTGGCTTGTTGTGTAAGGTCTTGGATTGTTATAGTTGTGTGAGTGATTCTACAACTTAACAATGTTGAGTGGTGTCCATTTCCTCGATGAATGATTCCTGCGATTATCTTATTCCCTTTTGTTCAGACTTCTAGTCTGGACCATCCTTGCATCGCTTTCAGCCTGCATCAAAACTATAAAGAACTAATAGCAATGACCAATAAGTTTATGCAAGCGCCCTTGATAATTAAGATTTGAAAAACTGAATATTAAATTGATAATTTATAAGTTCACTTTCCAACCCTTATATTTGGAGTCTGTTCTCTTGCACTTTGCATCAGTTAAACTATTTATCAGTTAGATGCATATTTTTTAACGTATGTGAAAGATGAATACCTTTTGATTTAACTTCTTCATGCTCTTGATACAGGCAATGTTCCTTACACACCAATGTCAAAGTAGAAGTCGGAAGCTCCAACATTAATAAATGTAAATCGAGGAAACTTGGTCACTTGCAAGGGATGAAGCTGCAAATGCAAAGCAGCAAAAGATGTAATTAAAGTTCTGACAAATCAGGTGCGAGGCATATAATTTCTTAACAAACTGTGTTCACTGCATGATTGCTCGTTACTAGAACTGTTTGAGAGGAAAGGATTTTGTACAGGATAGTTCGCAACAAAGGATGTATTTAATACGAACAGTTGCATTTCCACTTGCAGAACTGCTTGACCAAACCTTTATAAAGTTGATATGGATGTATCAGAATGATTTTCCCTGTTTGGAACATACAGAGTCAGCTCTTGCTTGTCTCTTGCTAAAACCCTTCATAATATGAACTAGTACTAGTGCAAAAATTCTACCTTCGTGGTTACAACCATATTCCATTGAGAGGAAGCATAAACAATTTGTAGAAATAAAGTATGCCTCTGTAAAATGGAATTAAGTCCATTGACTAGTCAAGACGAATTACCTAGATCTTTGAAATATATCAAAAAGCAGTCTGGAGGGGAAAAATCCGTAGTTGTAGTCATAACTATCTGACACATTTTTATGTCAAGTAGAACTTTGTTGGGTCTTTGAAGGTTACAACATATGAAACAAAGAAATGCAATGAATAAATCTCTTTAGTCTCTGTAGTTATAATCTTCTGAAGTGCTAAGTATATGTATTACCGTAAAGCTCCATTATGTATTAGTATTATTTATCATTTACATTTACATATGATTCTTAGTTCCTTGTCTGGCTTTATAAAAGAGGGAAACAGTTTTCACATTCTTTTTTCTTGATAAAGTGAATATTAAAGTCCACAGTATCCTGAACTGATTTTATAGGATAGAAAGGAGTCATGCACACATGCGCACGCAGAAAAAAGAACTTGCATAATTTTTTTCTCTCTGTTCCTCTATCTTTTAATGTTTATCAGACTTTTTGTATTCTTTTGTTTGCAAGATATTATTCTTGTACTTTCTTTAAATTATCCCAGATTCTAAAATTTTGAGTATGTCATCAGATAGGTCATGTAGCAAGAAATTGGGAGCGTAATGTTATACTGCAACATGCAACATGCAACATAGCAACATCATGTAGCGACATCTAGTTTACACTCGGCATTAAGCAATGCTAATTATGTTTTTCATTCCTTGGAAAATATTATTTCCTGACTGTACTTGAGACAATTAAGTACTCTGGAATTCTTGAGTTCACAATTTGAGTTAACCACTGAGGTCCCACGTCAGAATTCTCTAGGGGTAGTTGAGAGTAATGGAGAAATGGATGAGAACAAGTGCAGATTTTTAGGGAATAGGGATAAAAAGAAATTAGGAAAAACTCACTACTCAACATTTAACGAACTTCTTGACTCTCTCTACATCAATAATGGCTCTAGCTCCGCCTCTGGCTGGTTGTGCCATATATTATATTACAAATTAAGCCTACCCATCTAAGGAGCCCTACACCTAGCATACCAACATGTACCAGCATGGTACTGGTATGGGGTTCAATATCTAGATGCCGTACCTTGAAATACCCACTTAATATATGGTATATGCTTCCAAATATATGTGCTAAGCATAAAGTTTGTACTAGTTCTTTAGAAAGTACTTCCTTTCAAACTAGTGTGGTAATCTTGGTTTTTGGAGGTTTACTTATAAAAATGTTCTGAAGAAAAAGAGGGAGAGTGGTGGCATTCCACTAAAATGAGAAGAATGAAAAAAGTGCACACATAAATGAGAAGTTTATATGATAGGAGTAATGAAGGGAAACTGTTAAATATTTGGTAGAAGAGGAAAACAAGAGAAAAAGAGAGAAAAAAGTGATTTTAGGTTCTTTGTTCCATCACAATTCGGTATATTTCAGGGGTTATATATATACTTTGTGTATAGACTTTACATAAGAAATTAATATAGGCTGATATAAGATTACGCTAATAAAGAAAAATATTATGGGTGATACAGGTTGTTACGTGATTCCTAAAATCACTTTAACAAAATCATACTAACAAAAAAAATAATATAGGTTGATATAGGATTACGTAAATAAAAAAAATATTATGGGTGATGCAGGTTATTTACGTGATCCCTAAGATTATGCTAATATTTTCCTCAAACTCAAGATGGTATTATAGGTGCCAACTTGAGTTTTGGAAACTAGATCATGAATGTATTTAAAAATTGACGTACTAGATGAAGAGCTGAAGTAGCAACTCAGGGCTGACATGATGGGAGTAGGAGCTGATATAGCAGCTCAGAGGTTGACATGGTGGTAGATCAAGAGCTATATGGCAGGACAGAGCATGATGTGGCAGAACACGAGCTGATATAGCAGCTCAGAACTGTGTAGCAAATTAAGAGTTGACATAATAACTCAAAAGCCGATATGACAGACTGATGTGTCAAGCTGATGTGACTATAGAATTTGATATGATAGAATAAAAGCTGACATAGAAGCTAAGTAATCGATGCGGCAGATCAGAATGCTAATCTAGCAAACTGATATGTTTAGCAATGCTGACGTAGCTAACTGATGCGTAGACTAATACGTCCATTGACATAACTGACTAATATAGAAAACTGGTGTCTATCGATGTGTCCTATTGATGTGACATTAGTTTGCCGATGTGGCTGATTGACTTGCCTGATATTGTGACAGTGAGAAGACATATAGAAGATGGCAGTTGCAGTGAAGATAGACAGAGAGAAGACAACCGAAGGTCGACGATCCTCATAAACGGAGACACCATGAAAGAGGAGCAAGAGACTTCGAATTGGATGGTGAAGAAATTGGAGGTAGCAAATAAAATCGGAGATAGAAAGGGGCCAAGCCATTGTAAGAGACAACCGAAGATCTGAAGATGTGAAGAAAAGCGATAGAGAGGAGCTGCAGATCCATTAGAAAATAAAGGATCTTTGGGTATTAATCCACCGAAAATGATAATATGTAGATCTACTAAGAAAATATGAGATCTTTGAATATTGATTCACTAGAACATAGAGGATCTGTGGATCCACCGAAAAATAGAGAATCTTTGGGTGTTGATTCATCTAGAAATAGAGATTGATAGATCGGTAACGAAAGTTATCAAAGCTTCTAGACATGGCAATGACGACCACAATAAAAGCGAAAGAGATGGTGGCGGTAGATTAGGTGATCGGTGGCTCTGATACCATGTTAAAATATTTACAAAAGAAGAGAAAAATAAGAGAAAAGAGAGAAAAATGATTTTATTTCTCTGTTC
>NW_024068816.1:0-94632 GCF_009389715.1 Phoenix dactylifera
TCTTAACCAAGAAGTGTGGAGACACTGGTATGCCACACAGGTGAAGTGTAGAAGTACATTTCACTGAACGTGACCAATTTCGGAATGCTCTACTGTCGAGAGATGTTCCGAGTGGATATGGGTATAAGTTTGGCCCTCTGACCTGAGACCGCAACCTGTGACTAGCAAGCAACTCACTGTACTTTGGTACCGGACTACCTGAATTTCTAATTCAGTGACGGAAGGTCACTGGGTGCAGTCAAGTACTTGCGTAGTCAGTTGTGAGTCAAGATAGAATTGACCCCCTCCTGAAAATAGGAGATAATGTCTTGTGATTAATTTAGCAAAACCTTGGCCAGAGTAATCTCAGTGAGGAGTCACAGGATATTTAAAGTTAATCACATAATGGATGTACTAATTATAGGGTTGACAGTGAGCTCTAAGTCATCCTGACATTAGGAGTCAAAGAGATTGAATTATACAGTAATGATAGTCCAGGGTTCCAGAATATTTGCTTCGCATATAATCGGCCTATCCGGACATCGGGTACCATTGCTAGATGGTTACATCGATTAGTGTAGGAAGTCGTTCCTATACTACCGGCCTAGGTTCGAACCTATAAGGTCACACGCATAGAAGATTCCTGATTGATCAAGAAGGCTGATGAATAATTAAGAATCATTCAGGGATAATTTGGTCAATTTGATTGGCAAATTATCTTATAAAATAATTAAAGTAATTATTGAAGGATTAATTAGTAATTAAATTACTAATAAATTCTATTTGATTGAGTAATTGTGCTAAGGATGAGCCAAATTGAATTGGATTCAACTTTGGGCTCAATCAGGGTTTTGACCTGCTTGGATTAGGTCGGAACCTAAAAGGACTTAAGCTGATCAAATTAATTTTAAATTAATTTGCGCTTAATTGGGGATTGACCTAATTGGATTAGGTCCAACACAAAGTAATTAATTCAATTTGATTGAGTTTGGATGAGCCAAAAATTAAATTGGATTCAATTTGAGCTCAATCAGGGTCTGACCTGATTAGATTGGGTTCAACCAAATTGCTTTGTTTTAATCCGGGTTTGACCAAATTTGATTAGGAGCAACCCAAAAGGATTAGGCTCAGATGATGTGGCAATTAGTGGTAACATGGAATTGGATTTCATGAATTTTAAATAAACCAAAATTATTGCATGGCGCATGGACCCATTGCTTGACACATGGCGACATTGTTTGTTGTTTGAATTTGAATTCAAACATTAAGCAATATATTAAATGATTTCATACATCAAATAACTTTTCTAGCTGGCGTGTGAATCTCTGAATTATTTAAATTTGAATTTCAAATGAAATATATGCGACAAGAGGAAGGAAAATTCTGTTGCATGGATTTCAAATTCCTCCCCTCTTGCACATGTGTTTAAAATTTGAATTTAAATCAGATTTGGTTGAGATCTGATTTGCGTTGTTCCTATTCCTTTGCATGCGCCAACTAAAGGAGGTTTTCTGAAGATAAATTTCAAATTTTGAATGAAAATTCGGAGGCCATTAAAAGGGGTCAAACATGGGCACCGAAAATATCTATTGCAGCCTTCTTCCTCTCACGCCTCCTCCTCCTCTTCTTCTCCATTTTTGATAGGGTTTTCAAGGTGAATATCTAGATGATTCAAGATCAGATCTAAGTCCTCTACTTTTCTTACAAACCTCATCTCCATCTGCTTCAAGATGATTGATCAAGAGTTGATTGAATCCCGGCAAGCAGATTTCAGCTTTCAAGTGTTCTGCAACTACTAGCACTGTTGCGGAAGAAGATCCTTCAGGGCTTCGCGTGTACTTCTCGTAGAAGCCATTTGTGTGCATGGCTGCGAAGTCAAGAATCAGATCCATAACTTTCATCCATCATAAAAGATATTAATCTAGCATTAATCATTTATTATGGTGTCAAGGTCTAGGTTCGATTTCCCGAGGTTTTACCCTCTTTTGGGGCTCCTCACGGAGATATCTCCAGAATCCATTCGATGGATATTCGAAGATTAATTGGAATAGAGTTCTTAAGTTTCAGATCTGATAGTTAATCATGCATAAAAGTTTTAGCATAATTGTTTAAAACGATTCCGGCATAATCCTATGTGTTCTTAATATGCTGATTTCTAGATTTGATCTTGTAAGCATGCATGAATTAAATTGTTTGATTCCTTTTTCCGTTGCGTTTTTGAAACTTAAAAAGAACTACGTGTGACTTGATCCTCCTTGTGAAGGGGTACGTAGGCAACCCGATCAGGTTCAGCCATGGTTTTCAACAAAAAAAAAAAATTCAACATGCTAAACACCGAAGAACCTAGGATGCACTTTCACCCTCTTGGGTTGTCTACTGGGCAATAACAATTCTTTTGCTTCGTAGTGGACTTCTATATAGGAGGAAACTTTGTATTTTTTGTTAGGATCAAAATCTTTTAGAAAGGGTGGATAATTTCTCCACTTTTCTCTTATGAGCATGTTTTCGCCATTGCCAAAAAGTTTGATGTTGTAGATTTGAAAAGGGTGGATAATTTCTCCACTTTTCTTTCTACTATTCTACGGTAAATTTCCACCTTTAGGAAGTCATTATTTCTTTTAACTTCATATAGTGTAACAGTGACTACTGTTGGGAACATTCGAAGTGTAGTTGAGCAGTCTACTAAGATTAGCCTTATGAGTCCTTTGTATATTGCTTTGAACTTCCCTTTATTAGCAAAGGTGTTTAGGGAGTGGATTGCAAGTGTTTTGAAGCTCAAGTTGTCCACAAGGAACATTTTTAATTTCTTTAATAGCTATATGAGTTCATGTGCCTATGTTTCCTTATCACAAATAGTATCTTGGAGTTCTTTGTTTAGAACTCTTTGAGCCTTTTCCCAACAGTCTAGCTTTTTGAACTTGATTATCGAGGGCATCTCCACTAGATCATATACATCATACATATTGACCAACTCAGGATTTGCTTTGGATGATTGTTCACCTAATAATTTGATTTGCTTTTTAATCATTTTAAGCAACTCTTCCATTTTTGCTAAATGATTTACTAGGGCTATCATTGCCCTTCTAAAATCCTTTTACTTGTTTAGAGTATGAGTCTCTCATATTCCATTTATTACAGAGTAGGTTTCTGAGGGAATCCCTGAGTTAAAGAATGGTGGCACTTGCTGGTTTTTAGCTTGGAAAATCCTTTTATCGGCTTCTTCTTGGGGTGTTTTTCCCAAGAGATGGTGATTTGGTTTTAGAGATGATGAATTGACAAGGACTTTCTTTTGTTCTATTTTTCGACAAGAACTCACAAGAAAGAAAATCAGGAAGAGAATTAGTTTCTGCTTTTATATATTCAATAGTAAAATTGAAAATCAAAATTAATGCTTTCCATCTAGCAAAAATTTATTTTGAAAATAAATTTTCCACATCTTTTTGTAAGACATCTTTTGCTGTTTGACATTCAATGCATAGGAGAAATTGTTGGTTTAACAAATCTCCTTGAAATTTAGAAATGACTTTGACAATGGTGAGAATCTCTTTCTTAATGGTTGAATAATTTTTTTGAGTATCCTTCCAGGTACCAGAAGTAAATCTTACCAACTATTTTTTTAATCCATTTTCTGCTTCAGAATACCTCTATAACCACAATTAGATGTATCTATTTCTACCATTTTAAGTGCATCTTGGTGAACTATGTTAAGGGTAGGAAGATGTTTTACCTTCTACTTTATTTTTCTCACCGCTTTAGAGTGCTATTCCCTCCATACAGGCGGATTCTTCCTCAATCTACCTCTTAGGTTTTTTCTCTTTTTTGTATGAGATTCATAGAAATCAGATACATAATTAAGACATCCTAAAAATCTTTGTAGTTTTTTTTATATTTAATTTCATCATGAAATTTATCAACAAATTGGATAATTCTATTAATTCGAGTAATTTGATCATATTTATCTTAAATCCTAAAAACTGAATTTCTATTTGAAGTGTCCTTTTGCGGAGATAACTAATCCATTTCTTATTAGTACTTTATGAAAAATATTTAGATGTTTCCAGTGTTGATCTATATTTTTTGAAATTATTAATACATCATCAATATATGCTATTACAAAATTAGTATAAGGAAGAAATACTTCATTCATTATTTTTTAGAATTCATAAGGTGCATTTTTTAATCCAAAGGGTATTACGTTCAATTCGTAATATCCAAAGGGTGTTGTAAAGGCTACAAAAAAGATTGGTAAAAAAGCAAGCCAGGAAGCAAAAGGTTGTTTTGTATCGATCTTCTTCTTTTATTTGGATCTGCAAGAATCCTAATTTCATATCAAATTTAGAGCATATTCCAGATCCTTGGATCCTTCTTATTAGGTCTTGTTTATTAGAAATTGGATATCTTATCTACTGCAATACCTTTTTTAGAGGTTTATAGTTTATTCCTAATCTAGAAACTTCTTTTTCTTTTTCTATCGTGTTTTCCACATAAAAGGCAGCACAACTCCATGGAGAGAAGCTTTTCCTAATTAGTTTTCTCTCGAGTAAGCATATGATTTTTTCTTATATATTTCTAACAAACTCTTAGTCATTTGTATGGGCTTATCCTTAGTGGAGATTTTTTGTTTAATAAATTTAGAGATATAATGTAGGCTTACTTGGTGTCTTTTCGTGTACAAGAAGGTTGAGAGTAGTTTTGAACATATGATTTTCTAGAATTGGTTTTCTGAGGACTTTATCCTTTTTTGGAACTTAGGGTTGAATAAAGTCTTGTCTATTCTTGAATCCTGAATTGCATAGGATAGTTCACTAACAAATATTTTTTTGCATTCAATTGCTTCTTTTAGCTGATTTAAAAATAATTTTTTTGATTTAGTGCAAAATTCAAATGGTACCCTTTTACCCTCAATTTAGGTTGTGATTCCCTCTTTAGTAACGATAAAAGGTTTAATTAAAGGAAAAAATAGTTTTCTTTGGATAACTCCTTGTCCTAGGTTTTTAACTAAAAAATATGATGTCTTAATAGAAGTGTTCCTATACATACATGGATTTTTGGAATTCTAAAGTTTACATTAAGTTCTCCCCCATTGGCTGTAAGAACTTTGTGAGTTGATTTCTCAAACTATTCAGAAGGACTTTTGTTAGAACCCGCCCATGCCGCAGAAAATTTAAAAAATTCAGATGGCAGCAGAAGAGGCATGCGCGGGATCAACCGTTCATCGCATGAAAGTTGTTCAAAAACCGTTCGTAGTTAGATAATGATTAAAAACTTTTAAAAACTTTAGGAAGATCAGATCTTTACCTTTGTGCGGGTAGGTGATCACCGCAACCTGATGATCGTGGTTTTGGAAGAGGGCTCGCTTGAAGCCGCACAAGCGTCCGGCCTCTACGGGTATCCACACGAAGTAGAGGACCGATCAAGGTTTTCTTGTCACCCCGGGGTGCTAGCTCCCTTGCAGAGACTTCTTTTAATGGCTGATGTCCTCCCTTTGAATCAACCCTTGATTGTGCTTGGGAGGATGAAGAAGAAGGATGAAGATCAGAGAAGGATCAAAGCCTTTGCAGCCTTCTTTCTTTTCCCTGCGTTGGAAGGAGGAAAGGAGGAGGAGGAGGCCGCCAAGGCCTTCTTCTTTTCTTCTCCTTGCTAGCGGATGAACCAAGAGGAAGAAGAAGAGGGGGCGTACGGCACAAGGAAGAGGAGATTTTCCAATCACTAGGTGCCGCCAAGCCCCTCTCCTTATAAAGCATCCAGGGCTCCTACAAGTTAGGAGCCCTTAATCTATTTCCTAAGAGGGGCGCCGGCCCCTCTCTTCATGCCGCACCAAGGATGAAAGAAGGGGAGGGGCTCTAGGAATCCCACTCCAAGTAGGATTCGTGTTTTAAGTCCAATTAATCAATTCCCATTTCTTCTTCAACTTATTATCAATCGAATTGATTACTTGTGATTCATAATCACTTTTCAACCATTGGATCGGTCAATACTTCTAGTATGTGTGATCTCATAGGTTCTATTCTAACTGGTAGTGAGATATATTGCGATCTTTATCTCAATATCATTGAAAACTCCTTTCAATGGGTTGGAACGATTCCAACTCAACTCATTAGGGTTTATCGATCATCGAGATATTCCCTGTGAGTCTCACAATCCACCAGTGACACCTAGCAGCATGTAGTGGCTACCCAGCAGAATAGAACGATGAACCTCTAGGTGCAGTTAATATGTGATACAGTCCTACTATCGTGGATCCCTACAGGATGGAGGTCATGGACAACTCGTCAAACCCCATCGTCTGTCGTATGTGAAGATTTATTCGACTTAAGTTCGAGAGTGGAAAACTCTTTCTCTACTGTATATACTGCCCCGGCCGAGGTCTTACGAACTCAGTCTTATAAATCACATAGGATCTCTCCTTATCTATCAAGATCGATAGATTTCTTATAGGTGCATACCCTACTCCTACAGTGAACCTACTGTAGCCAATCTACACTGCATGGACCCATATGGCTAGAGACCATGTATGTGTGCAGTCAAACTACAATAACCTCACTGTGAGTAGCCGAAGCATCGCAGGTCAAAGGACCAGTCACACTACTGCAACATCAAGCAAGTCACTGACGAGTGGATAGACATCCAAGTGACTTCTTGTATTGGTCACGCTCAGTACCCTTGTTCTCTAACAAGCACCTGCATTATTACTTCAGTGTCCTTACACCGTGAACTTGAGTCTCGTCCATCCACAGGAAAAGTAATGTGTGCACTGATCTCGTCGGATTGATCACCGTCCTCGTGATGATCCATCGATCAGGAGCGTTTAGAAATTAATCACTAATGATACATGGCTCAAATTCTCAACTCTTGAGAATATGCATCATCATCTTATTAATTCCTTGGATGATTCATAGACACAATAACAATATGAATGAAAAAGATACCTTTCATTTATTCAATTATAATAAAGTCAAGTACAAATTATGTCCCAGAATTAATAATGTGTCAGCCAAAATTAGCTTCTAGGGCATACATCTAACAATCTCCCACTTGCACTAAAGCCAATCAGTCATATATCTTAGTCCCATCTTCTCAAGATGGGCTTCAGTCTTTTGTTGACTTAGCTGCTTAGTGAACGGGTCTGCCACGTTGTCCGCGGAGTCTACTGTCTGCACCTCGACATACTTCTTCTCAACATAGTCGCGTATGAGATGGAAGCGCCGCTCTATATGCTTGGACTTCTGATGAGACCTTGGTTCCTTAGCAAGAGCTATGACGCCATTATTATCGCAGTAGAGTGTTATGGCATCTGATGTCATCACATCCAATTCTGCAATGAATTCTTTGTACCAGAAGCCTTCCTTAGCAGCTTCAGATGCGGCGATGTATTCAGCTTCCATAGTAGAGTCAGCAATGGTCGGGTGTTTAGAACTCTTCCAATTCACCGTACCACCATTGCACAAGAACACATATCCAGATGTTGACTTTCTATCATCGACATCAGTTATGAAGTCTGAATCTGTGTACCCTTCTATCTTCAACTCTGATGATCCTCCAAAAACCAAGAATAAATCTTTAGTTCTTCTCAAGTACTTAAGAATATTCTTCACAGCTGTCCAGTGTTCTTCACCTGGATTCGACTGATATCTGCTTGTGACACTCACAGCAAGGGCTATATCAGGTCGTGTACATAGCATGGCATACATGAGGCTCCCTATTGTCGATGCATAGGGGATCTTGCTCATGCGTTGAATCTCTTCAGATGTGTTGGGGCACATCTTCTTGGAGAGATGAATTTCATGCCTTAGGGGTAAGAGACCCCTTTTAGAGTTTTCCATACTGAACCTTTTCAGCACTTCCTCTATGTACATCTTCTGTGATAGGCCAAGCATCCTTTTAGATCTATCTCTATAGACTTTTATTTCCAAAATATAGGATGCTTCCCCAAGGTCTTTCATGGAGAACTCTTTTGACAACCAGACCTTGACCGAGGTTAGCATGGGAATATCATTCCCTATCAGGAGGATGTCGTCCACGTACAGTACAAGAAATACGACAGCACTCCCACTAACCTTTTTGTAAACACACGGTTCCTCTTCGTTTTTGATGAAATCAAATGTTTTGATTGCATCATCGAAACGAGTGTTCCAACTCCGAGATGCTTGCTTTAATCCATAGATGGACCTTTGCAGCTTGCAGACCTTGTGATTTTCATCACTGGAAGTGAAACCCAAAGGTTGTTCCATATAGATATCTTCATCAAGATATCCATTCAGGAAAGCAGTTTTCACATCCATCTGCCAGATTTCATAATCATGAAATGCTGCAATGGCAAGCAATGTTCGGATGAATTTTAGCATGGCCTTGCTTTATAGGTCTCTACCTTTCCATCCGAACCTATCTTTCTTTTGTAGATCCATTTGCATCCAATATGTACAATACCTTCTGGTGGATCTACTAAGTTTCAGACTTGGTTGGAATGCATGGAGTCTAACTCTGACTTCATAGCTTCCAACCATTTCTCGGAATTGATATCAGATATCGCCTCGTCGTAGGTTTTGGGATCCTGTATGTGATCCCTATCTCCCACTAGGAACATTTCCTTGGTATCCTCTTCTAGTATACCTAAGTATCTATCGGGAGGATGGGAGACCCTACTAGATCTGCGAGGTGGTTGAGGGACATCGTGTACTGGCTCTGTATGAATGGGTTCGATAGGATCCATGACTCGTTGCTTTTTAGAGACTTTCTCTTCAAGCTCAATTTTCCTTCCACTGCCTCTATCAAGGATAAACTGATTTTCCAAGAAGATGGCATGACGGTTCACAAACACATTGTGATCCTCTGAGAAGTAAAAATTGTATCCTAATGACTCTTTAGGATATCCTATAAAACGAGCACTTATGGTCCTAGCCTCTAGTTTGTCCGCCTGTAGTCTTTTGACGTGGGCCGGACATCCCCAAATTTTGAGATGACCAAGACTTAGTTTCTTACCATGCCATATCTCATACGGTGTGGTAGGAACGGATTTAGAGAAAACTCTATTCAGTAGATATACTGTGGTAAGTAAGGCATCTCCCCAAAGAAACATCGGTAGATCAGTGAAGCTCATCATGGACCGGACCATATCCAATAGAGTCTGATTTCTCCTCTCTGACACCCCGTTGAGTTGAGGTGTACCCGGAGGAGTCCATTGTGAGACTATGCCATTGTCCTTGAGATAGTCTCGGAATTCTCCACTAAGGTATTCTCCTCCTCGATCTGATCGAAGAGCCATAAGGAATTTTTCAGTTTGTTTTTCTACTTCATTTCTGAACTCTTTGAACTTTTCAAAAGATTCAGATTTGTGTCTTATAAGATACACATACCCATACCGTGAATAATCATCGGTAAAAGTAATGAAGTACGAATAACGTCCCCTGGCTTGCACATCGAATGGGCCACACACATCTGTGTGTACCAGGATAAGTATTTCAGTGGTCCTCTCCCCATGTCCTACAAAGGGCAATCTAGCCATTTTTTCTTGAAGACATGACTCGCAAACTAGATATGACTCGGAAGTCAATGAGCCGAGAAGCCCATCTTTATCCATTTTGTTCATTCTGTCCTCTCCAATATGGCCAAGCCTGAGGTGCCACAAATATTTTTGGTTTATCTCATCCCTGGATCTTTTGGATCCTTTGGCATTCACTTCTTGCTCAGACACATTTATAGTTACCTCCATATGCAAATGATAGAGACTGTCAATCATAAAACCGCGTGCGACTATTTTATTTCTGAAATAAATAGAACAGCAGTCTTTGTCAAATATAAAAATATGACCTTCCTGTGCTAGATATGAAACAGAAATCAAATTTCTGCTAGCAGCAGGTACATAATAGCAGTCTCTAAGTAATAAACTAAAACCAGACGGTAGTCGCAGATGGTAGGTGCCCACAGCCACAGCAGCAACTTTTGCCCCGTTGCCAACCCGAAGGGTTACCGCACTGTTGCCCAAGGTGACAAGCCAAAAGGGGGGGTGAATTGGTTTCTTTTAATTTTAACTATCTTACTTGTATTAAATGATGAGTTAGTAAACTTAAACAAATCACAATGCAAACAACAAGAAGTATAGTGGTTCGGTGCTCTCCTTAGCACTTACGTCCACTCCCCAAGCGACCCCTTGGGAATTCACTATAATCCCGCGGATTACAGTTGGATTGTTTTTCGGGCTCACAATCCAAAAATCTTTACACTTTGGTTTTCCGGGTTCACCAAAAACCTATGTTGGTTTTACGGGCTCACCAACGAACCTATGTTGGTTTTTCGGGGTCACCAACGAACCTTTACAATTGGTTTTCCGGGTTCACCAATCAACTTATTCCGTTGGTTTTGCGGGCTAACCAACCAACCTTTACAAGTAGTTTAACAATTAAAGGAAGAAGATTTAAACTTCTAGATGAGCAAATATAACAATATAATCTACAAAGAAGAGTTTAGAGAATAGTTATCGCTTGATGTGACTTCTCTCTTCTTTGTCAAGGATGCTTCACTCTTCAAGGGTGGATGGAGCTCTTAAAGACTCTTTCAATCTGCTCAACCACTTTCTTTTGATTCTTGAATGAAGCACTTGAATGAAGAAGATTAGGGCACTTTCTCTTTCTTGAGTACTCTTTAATATTCTTTGGAAAGGATGTTCTATCTGATGAATAGTGCCCCTTTAAATAGTTTCCTACCTCCATTGGACAAGCCCCAATGGTTAGAATTCAAAAACTAGCCGTTACTCACTGTTGGAAGGACAAAAAGTACATCTGCAGAACTGGCCGTTATGCTTCTGCCCATGTTTGGGTCGGCTCAACCTGTCCTTGGGTCGACCCAACTTTCACTTGGGTCGACTCAAACATTCCTTGAGTCGACCCTCTCAGAATCCACAGAAACTTGAAATTCAGCCTTCCTTCACTTGGGTCGACCCAACCTTTCTTTGGGTCGACTCAAGGTTCAGTTGGGTCGACTCAACTTCTTCTTGGGTCGACCCTAACAGGGTTTCCAGAGAACCTTTTCTGTCTTCTGTTCTGTCTTGCCTTTGGGTCGACCCTCTCAGGGTTTGGGTCGACTCAAGCTTGGGTCGACTCAACTATATCTTGGGTCGACCCTCTCAGTAAATCCAGAGAACTATTTTCTGTCTTCTGTTTGAGGATCTTGATGTTTGGGTCGACTCATGCTTTCCTTGGGTCGACCCAACTCACTGTTCATTTGTGCCATTTTTGCAGAAGTGTGCCAAATACTTTCTTGATGTGCCGGGATCGACCCAATCATCCTTTGGGTCGACTCAATCCACACTTTGCTGCATCTCAAGGTTAGATTCATTCAAATAAATAATGAAATGTATCTATATCAATTTATCCAAATATACTGAGAGTAATAGACTTATAAATGAAGTATCGATTTAACTTATAACATACTCTAGATAATTGCTTGTTAATCATCAAAATAACACTATCATCCTTAATCTCCCCCTTTTTGATGATTACAAAATAAAGAGTATGAACCTTTTGATACTTATTTTAAAATCAGTTTTTGAAAGGGCTTAACTTGCTGAATTTCAGCTTTTCATATATAAGAGTGAAGTCTCCCCCTATATCATTCAAGTGTTGCCAATTTGACTTTTTGAATTGCTCCTCCTTTCATTTATAATTCATTAAAGATGAAACTCCAAAAATTTGAGATAAAACATGAGTTTCAGGTTATGTATCGAGGTGTGAAAGGTGCGTGCCAAATTCTGAAATTCTATGTGCCAAATTCTGAAATTTGATAGAAATTTTTGACTTGATCATTTTCATTGTTGCAAATTGCTCCCCCTTGGATGCATATGCTTTCCTATATGATTTTCAAGTTGTTTTACAAGTTATTTCGTTATTTCTCCTTCTTTCTTTACTTCTCTTATCACTCTGTCTTTACTTCTCCCCCTATTACATTACTCTTTCTTTACTTCTCCCCCTTTTTGTTATCATCAAATAGATGCATGGAAAAAGACACAATAAATAACAAGCATTCAAACTTCATTGATCAAAATAGGAACATTTTAGTACATTCATGCCCAAAAACAAAAACAGATACAATGTTCCTTAATCAAAGTTTAAAGATACATGATAAAAGCAAAATACATATGAGAACTAGATATCTAGCCTAGGCTCTAACCAGAAATGCTAATATCAGCCTAGGGAGTATCTAATGGCTGGGATCTAGTCCTCATCCTCCTAGTGTACGTGGCGAGGGGAGGTCGAGCATGGTGAGACTGTGTCTGGCGTGGAGCACGACGAGCTGGATGACTCTGTGCCGATATCTCTGACTCAGCAGCCTGTGGCACAGAAGGTCCATGGGTCTCTCTCTCTCTCCGGAGTGCTCCTACCTGCTGCCTCAGATCACTGATCTCCGCAGTCATGATGTCCAGTCGGCTCGTCAGCCCATCAGTGACAGTCCTCGCCTGAGCTGACATAATATCCAATCTGCTCGTCAGCCCGTCAGTGATGGTCCTGGCCTGAGCTGTCATAATCTCAGTCATCCTACTCCAGAACTCATCTGTATCTCTCGGAGGAGCAGATGACGATGGTCCAGCCTCGGAAGGTACAGTAGGATGATCCATATGCTCCTCATCCTCAGGGATAGGGTCTCCAATATCTGGTGCATCATCCTCTGCCTCACCCTCTGGTGCCTCACCCTGAATCCCTGCTCCAGTATGAATCCACTGCCCGTTCACTTTCTCATAACCCATACGTATAAGTGTCCGTGCAGTGTATGTGTCAGTATGAAGCAGATGCCTGGATACCTCCCCCTCGACAGATATGCCGTGCTGTCGAAAAACCAAAGTGAGTATCATACCATAAGGTAGGGATACTCTGGAGTTGCAGATCACTTTCCTCATTTGCTTCAGTATCATGGCCGGGAGATTCAGGGGAATACCCTGAATAATATACTCCATCACTACTAAATCTCGCTCTGTGATGCGATCGAATCTCCCGCTCTTTGGAAATAAAATTCTATTTATGATACTAAGCAATAATCTCATTTCAGCAGATAAAGAGCTTGCTATTACCTTTTCTGAGAAGTCAAAGCCCTCATTTTTCATAATCAACTGCAGAGCTCTCATCTTGTTTTCTGGTTTTTCTGGAGTGGCTCCTTCGCAAGGTAGATGAAGTAGCTCACTCAAACTTTCCTCGGAAACTCGAACCCTAACTCTTTGAACTTCCGAAACAAGCCCTCCCATTCCAGTTTTAAGGAAGGCATAGAACTCCCGAACTAATTCGGGGTAGATCATCACATCTAGGGAGCAAAGATACTCCCAACCTTGCCTTTGGATCCATTCCCTTAACCTAAACCCTTCTTGATCAAAGAACTTGGAATGGATCCTTCTCCCCGTTGTAACCGGTCTCCCCGCAAATCTTGCAAGTATAACTGAGGGAGAAGGAGGAGGAGGTGGCTTCGCACGTGCCTCACGTTGGGGAGACACTGTAGATGGCTCCGTAGGTTGCCTTTCCTCACGTTGGATCCGTGAGACTCTTCCGGATCTCTTGGCTACGGCTCTTTTGGGTCCCATTACTTCAAGATCTTAAGGTAATCTACTGTTTGGAGGAGTTTGGAGGAGTTTGGAGGAGTTTGGAGAGTGGGGAATAGAGTATTCAGAAGAGGACAAGGGCAAACAGTGCCCTAATAGAGCTCTCGGGTCCCCCTTTTAACAGTGGGGTCCCGACGTTGGGTCGACTCAAGAAATTTCTTGGGTCGACTCAACGTTGGGTCGACCCTATTCTGGGTTGGGTCGACCCAAGTGCAGAATTTTTCTTTTCTCTTCCTTCTTGCTTCTTTCTGGGACAATGATACATGAGTAAGGAATCTATAGATGACAAGTTTGACTCATGTTTCATGGATTTTTAGAAATTGGAGGAATGTATCATGAGACTACTTGCTCCCTTTTATATTTCTTCAATAAAAAGAATCACATATGCCTAATTCCCTCCTTAGCGTGCAGAATCTGTCTTCACTCAATGGTTTTGTGAATATGTCGGCTAATTGTTTTTCAGTGCATATATGCTCAATACATATGTTTCCATTTTGCACATGATCCCTAATAAAATGATATCGTATTTCTATATGTTTGGCTTTAGAGTGCTGAACCGGATTTTTAGTAAGATTGATGGCACTAGTATTATCACACTTAATAAGAATATTATCTAGCTTGACTCCATAGTCCTCTAGTTGTTGCTTAAGCCATAGTACTTGAGCACAACAACTACCAGCAGCTATATATTCAGCTTCAGCTGTTGACAGTGCCACTGAATTCTGCTTTTTGCTAAACCATGATACTAAGTTGTTTCCTAAGAATTGACATGTGCCACTTGTGCTTTTCCTATCTAATTTGCATCCAGCAAAATCAGCATCTGAGTATGCAAGCAAATCTAGACAAGAGTCTCTAGAGTACCATAATCCAATATTTGTAGTTCCTCTTAAATATCTAAGGATTCTTTTAACAGCACTTAAATGTGACTCCTTAGGATCTGATTGGTATCTAGCACATATTCCTATACTAAATACGATGTCTGGTCTACTAGCAGTAAGGTAGAGCAAGGATCCAATTAGTCCTCTATAAAGCTTAATATCAATACTCTTCCCTTTTTCATCTTTGTCTAGCTTACTAGTAGGATTCATTGGAGTGCCTACTCCCTTATGATTTTCATTCCCAAACTTCTTTAGTATTTTCTTTGTATACTTAGTTTGATGAATGAAAATGCCTTCTTTAGTTTGTTTAATTTGTAATCCTAGAAAGAAACTTAGTTCTCCCATCAAACTCATTTCGAATTCTCCATGCATTAAATCAGCAAATTCTTTGCAAAGAGTGTCATTTGTGGCACCAAAGATTATGTCATCTACATATATTTGTACCACTAATAGATTTTTGTCCTTTCTTTTGAGAAATAGTGTTTTATCTACATTTCCTCTACTAAAGTCATTATTAAGCAGAAATTTGCTTAATCGATCATACCAAGCCCTAGGTGCTTGCTTTAATCCATATAATGCCTTATGTAGTCTAAACACATGATTTGGCAATTCATGATTGTCAAAACCAGGAGGTTGCTCTACATATACTTCTTCCTCAATAAAATCATTTAAGAATGCACTTTTTACATCCATTTGATACAATTTGAAATCCATGAAACATGCAAATGCTAGAAGTAGTCTAATGGCCTCTAATCTAGCTACAGGAGCAAATGTTTCATCAAAATCTATTCCTTCTTCTTGGTTGTATCCCTTAGCTACAAGTCTAGCCTTATTTCTTATAACTAACCCATTTTCATCTAATTTATTTCTAAATATCCATTTTGTTCCAATTACTGAGTTATGTTTTGGTCTTTCAATTAATGTCCATACATTACTTCTTTTGAATTGATTTAATTCATCTTGCATGGCATTTATCCAATTAGTATCTTTTTCAGCTTCTTCATAAGTCTTAGGTTCTAATTGTGAAACAAAAGCAAGATAATCATTTAAGTTTCTAAGAGATGATCGAGTTCTTATCCCTTGAGATGGATCACCAATGATTAAGTCTTTAGGGTGTCCATATGCATACCTCCATTCCTTTGGCAAGCTTTGGGATTGTGGTGGCACGCAATCATCTCCCTTATCTTGAATTGGCACGTCATCAATATTCAACTTTTCAAAGTCGATAATTCCTGTATCATTATCAACAATATTTTCTTTCCTAGCAGACTCACTATCAGACTCATCAAATATAATATTGACTGACTCTTCCACTACTAGAGTTCTTTTATTGAATACTCTGTATGCCCTACTAGATGTGGAGTATCCTAAGAAGATACCTTCATCTGACTTGGCATCAAATTTACTTAGATCCTCCTTGCCATTGTTTAAGATGAAACATCTACATCCAAATACTTCAAGATATTTAGCAGTTGGTTTCTTATTCTTCCAAAGTTTATAAGAAGTTTTCTTGGTTATTGGTTGTATTAAAACTCGATTTAGAATATGGCAAGCAGTGTTTATAGCTTCAGCCCAAAAGTACTTTGGAACATTTGACTCACACAACATCGTGCGTGCCATTTCTGCCAATGTCCTATTTTTCCTTTCAACAATCCCATTTTGTTGAGGCGTTCTAGGTGCTGAAAATTGATGTGAAATACCATTTTTAGTACAAAATTCTTCAAAGTGTTGATTTTCAAATTCAGTACCATGATCACTTCGAATTGCTACTAAGGTGAGTTTCTTTTCATTTATGATATTATTATATAGTTTCAAGAATTCTGAAAATGCTTCATTCTTATGTGCCAAAAATGAAACCCATGTATATCTTGAAAAATCATCAACAATAACTAGTCCATACTTCTTCCCTCCTAGACTCGCAGTTCTAGTGGGTCCAAATAAATCCATGTGTATGAGTTCAAAAGGCCTAGTTGTTGATACTATATTCTTTGATTTGAAAGATGATTTAGTTTGTTTTCCCAATGAACATGGTCCACAGATTTTGTCCTTTTCAAAAATCAATTTTGGCACATCTTTTATTAATTTCTTCTTGACTAGTTTTGAGATTAATTCCATACTAGCATGTCCTAGTCTACGATGCCAAAGCCAACTTGTTTCATTTCTCTTTTCTTCATTAGTAATTAAGCATAATCCATTTTTCTTGCCTAAATCATGAAGATCTACCAAGTAAATATTTCTTTGCCTTTGTCCTACAAGTACAATGCTATTATCTTTAGGATTTGTGACTATGCATACAGATGCTTCAAATGTGACTTTAAACCCTTTATCACAAAATTGACTTATGCTAAGCAGATTATGTTTCAACCCCTTAACTAATAAGACATTTTCTATAAAAATAGATGGAGTAATGAAAATTTTACCCTTCCAATGATATGCCCTTTACCATTGTCTCCATAGGTTACTACTCCACCCTTCTTTGATTCCAAGGTGACAAATTGATCTACATCACCGGTCATGTGTCTTGAACAGCCGCTATCTAGATACCATCGTTTTTCCACTTTATCAGCTGCAAGACACCCCTGCAATCAAGATCAAGAAAGAGATTTAGGTACCCAAACTATGTTGGGTCCTTTAGGGTTAGTACTTGATGTTCCTTTTGGAACCCAAACTTTCTTGAATTTAATCTTTTGATTATTACTTAATTTGTTATGACTGGACTTTCTATAGTTACATTCATATGCTCTATGTCCTAATTTATTGCAGCAATGACAAGTAATATTTTCACTTTTAGCTTTTACAAAAATGTTCTTTAAGAATTTTTGTTTCCTATTTGTCTTATATCCTAATCCAGCCTTATCATATACAGCTTTTTGACTATCAAGAATCATATTTAATTTGGTAGAGCTAAGTGTAAATTTATCTACCAAGGATTTATATTTTTCAGCATCTTCTTTTAACTTGATATTTTCAGCAATTAGATTCTTGGTTTCATTTGTAAGTTTCCTGCTTAATGTTTCATAGTTATGAGACAGTTTTAACTTATCTTGGATAAGAGATTGATTTTCTTCTTTTAGAATTTTATTTTTATGGATTAGTTTCTTATGTTCTTCCATGAGTTCTAAGAATGCATCATGCAATTCATCAACAGTAAAATCACAGTCAAGTTCAGAATCTACCTCATCGTCATTGGCCATATGACACATTTGGGCCGTCTCTTGATGATCTTCCTCTTCCGAACTTGACTCCTCACTTTCACTCCATTCAGCCATGAAGTTCTTCTTTTTCAGTTTTCTTGCCATCCATTTCAAATCTGGGCAATCTATCTTATAATGCCCGGGTTTGTTACACTCATAGCAAATAGGAGTTTCTTTTTCCTTTTCTTTGTCCTTACCCTTTTCTTTGCTTGAGCTACCTTTGAGGAAGGGTTTCTTTCTATAAAATCTATTCTTACCTCTCATAAATTTTTTAAATTTTTTTCCAAGCATAGCCATCCCTTCTTCATCAAATTCATCATCATCATCTGAATCTTCCGATTCAGTTTGTTGTTTAGGGGTGGTAGTCTTTAGGGCAATGGGCTTTCTTCTCTTAACCTCATCTTCCGAATTTTGCCTCATTGTCAACTCATGGGTCATGAGTGATCCTAGAAGCTCCTCTAATTGCAGTGTGTTGAGGTCCTTAGCTTCTTGAATTGCGGTTACCTTGGCCTCCCAAATTCTTGGTAGAGACCTGAGAATTTTTCGCACCAATTCAGAGTTAGTGTAAGACTTTCCTAAACTCTTAAGCCCATTTGTAATTTCAGTAAAATGAGTAAACATATCAGTTATGGACTCAGTAGATTCCATTTTAAATAATTCATACTTGTGTACTAATATGTTTACTTTTGTCTCCTTAACTTGATTGGTCCCTTCATGAGTGACCTCAAGTTTGTCCCAAATTTCTTTAGCAGAGATGCAAGTATATATTCTATTAAATTCACTTACATCTAATGAGCAATAAAGTACATTTATAGCTTTTGCATTTAACTGTGCCAATCTTCTATCACTTTCATTCCAATCCATTTCTGGTTTGGGTATGATAGTGCCCTCTATATTAAGTGTGGGTGTGTAAGGCCCTCTAGTAATGATGTACCATAATTCATAGTCTAAAGCTTGAATGAATATCCTCATCCTAGCTTTCCAATATGTGTAGTTTGTGCCATTAAATAGAGGTGGTCTATTTGTGGATTACCCCTCACTCATAGAACATCCCACTTGGGTTGTCATGATCTTTAACTCTTGATTGTGAGATCAATGAGTACTATTGGAGCACCTTGCTCTGATACCACTTGTTGCCCAAGGTGACAAGCCAAGAGGGGGGGGTGAATTGGTTTCTTTTAATTTTAACTATCTTACTTGTGTTAAATGATGAGTTAGTGAACTTAAACAAATCACAATGCAAACAACAAGAAGTATAGTGGTTCGGTGCTCTTCTTAGCACCTACGTCCACTCCCCAAGCGACCCCTTGGGAATTCACTATAATCCTGCGGATTACAGTTGGATTGTTTTCCGGACTCACAATCCAAAAATCTTTACACTTTGGTTTTCCGGGTTCACCAAAAACCTATGTTGGTTTTACGGGCTCACCAACGAACCTATGTTGGTTTTTCGGGGTCACCAACGAACCTTTACAATTGGTTTTCCGGGTTCACCAATCAACCTATTCCGTTGGTTTTGCGGGCTAACCAACCAACCTTTACAAGTAGTTTAACAATTAAAGGAAGAAGATTTAAACTCCTAGATGAGCAAATATAACAATATAATCTACAAAGAAGAGTTTAGAGAATAGTTATCGCTTGATGTGACTTCTCTCTTCTTTGTCAAGGATGCTTCACTCTTCAAGGGTGGATGGAGCTCTTAAAGACTCTTTCAATCTGCTCAACCACTTTCTTTTGATTCTTGAATGAAGCACTTGAATGAAGAAGATTAGGGCACTTTCTCTTTCTTGAGTACTCTTTGATATTCTTTGGAAAGGATGTTCTATCTGATGAATAGTGCCCCTTTAAATAGTTTCCTACCTCCATTGGACAAGCCCCAATGGTTAGAATTCAAAAACTAGCCGTTACTCACTGTTGGAAGGACAAAAAGTACATCTGCAGAACTAGCCGTTATGCTTCTGCCCGTGTTTGGGTCGGCTCAACCTGTCCTTGGGTCGACCCAACTTTCACTTGGGTCGACTCAAACATTCCTTGGGTCGACCCTCTCAGAATCCACAGAAACTTGAAATTCAGCCTTCCTTCACTTGGGTCGACCCAACCTTTCTTTGGGTCGACTCAAGGTTCAGTTGGGTCGACTCAACTTCTTCTTGGGTCGACCCTAACAGGGTTTCCAGAGAATCTTTTCTGTCTTCTGTTCTGTCTTGCCTTTGGGTCGACCCTCTCAGGGTTTGGGTCGACTCAAGCTTGGGTCGACTCCACTATATCTTGGGTCGACCCTCTCAGTAAATCCAGAGAACCATTTTCTGTCTTCTGTTTGAGGATCTTGATGTTTGGGTCGACTCATGGTTTCCTTGGGTCGACCCAACTCACTGTTCATTTGTGCCATTATTGCAGAAGTGTGCCAAATGCTTTCTTGATGTGCCGGGGTCGACCCAATCATCCTTTGGGTCGACTCAATCCATACTTTGCTGCATCTCAAGGTTAGATTCATTCAAATAAACAATGAAATGTATCTATATCAATTTATCCAAATATACTGAGAGTAATAGACTTATAAATGAAGTATCGATTTAACTTATAACATACTCTAGATAATTGCTTGTTAATCATCAAAATAACACTATCATCCTCACGCACCTTCCGCCAGTCTTCTACTTTCCTTTAGACCCTGCATGGTAGTGCACAAATGAGCACTAGAACCAGAATCTATAACCTAACTAGAAGTAGAAGAAACCTTTAGATTAGTTTCAATTATAAGCAAGTCTATACCTTCTGAAGGTGTGTCACCTTTTTTGTTCTTCAGGCTCTCGAGGTATGAAGGACAGTTTCTCTTCCAGTGGCCGTCGACATTGCAGTGGAAATATTTTCCTTTGTCATTAGCCTTTTTCTTTTGAACTTCCTTCTTTGGCTTCTTGTCTTTCTTCTGCTTCTTAGCAGGCTTCTTTTTCTTCCAAGTAGACTTTCTCTCGGAACCATAAGTCAACTCAGCAGCAAGGACATTGCCCCTTGAACCTTTCAAGGCTCCCTCAGCATTTACCAACATATTTATCAGTTCAGTCTTAGTGCATTCAATTTTATTCATGTGGTAGTTTACTATAAACTGTCCAAATGAATCAGAAAGGGATTGAAGGATCAGATCTACTTGCAATTCCTTGTGCATGTTCATACCGAGCTTCTCAAGCTCCTCTAGGTCCTTGATCATAGTCAGACCGTGATCATGGACGGACTGCCCCTCGTGCATCTTTGCTTTGAAGAGCCTCCTGGATACTTCAAAACGAGCTGTGCGACTCTGTTCACCATACAACTCTTGCAGGTGTGCCAGTATGTCCCTAGCAGTCTTCATATTTTCATGCTGGCATTGTAGTTCATTGGACATGGATACTATGATATAGCACTTGACCCTAATGTCATCGTCTGTCCACTTCTCATGCGTCGCACGCTGATCAGCGGTCGGACGTGCTGGTAATGTGGGGATATCATTGTCGAGCACATAGCCTATTTTTTCGCAACTCAGAATAATTTTGAGATTTCTAAGCCAGTCTCTGTAATTAGTACCGGTCAATCGGTTGGTCTCAAGAATACGGGTCAAAGGATTTGAGGCTGACATTTTGATCTGCAGAGAGTAAAGATTCTAGTTAGACTTTTGTACTTGATCCTTAATCTGTTCTAAGATCTTTTAGAACAAATGTACCTCCAACTATTTTCTCGAATTCCTCACACTCTTCTGGTAGAAAAACGAAAATCCTACACGACTAGAATTTCTAGTGGGTACTGCGGTCCCACCGATTTACATGTCACCTCACCTAACAGTTATTGGTGACACATAAATTGATGAATGTACAGCTCTTGTACAATGCTTCTCAAGCATGTTGCAGTGCTACTTGGTCTCTAAGTCATGAAGACCTCACCTAACAGTTATTGGTCCCATTCCTTAGTTAAGTCAGACCCACCGTATAACCGTAGAAATAAAGTCGTCATTGGGCCCTCACCTAACAGTTATTGGTGCCCAACCCCACCTTTACCCTACAACATCTCATGTCTATAGAGAGGTCCAGCCCCCCGATGCAACTTGCCCACTGTGTCCAGCCGAGACAAATCAACATCAGAAAAGCCTTAGCAGCTCTACTACGGTGGAAGACCTATGAACTTAATATCGGTTAATCAGGTCTTAGTGTTTGCAACTTGAGCTCTTCATAAGAGGTAATCGAACAATTGGCCAGGTAAGCAGGTGGGAGGCTCCCCTTACTCAGAGAGTAAGGTCCTAATTAAGTAACCACCTTTCATGCTTTTCTAGACACCAATTAGATCAATTAATCTAATATGACTTGCTCATGTTGGTTCACTCTCGACTTGATTGAGGAGGTTTTAGTTTAGGTCTCATTTGGATTGGTCTAATAGTTTGCATCACATGTAAACCTATCCACCCGACTCTCATTCACATCACATGCAAACGGCACATTGCAGGCAGTTATAATCGCAACATTAAGTAAAGCTAAACTTTAAATAGGTGATGATCATGGATTCTAATTAGGTCATATTACAAGCACATGCACGTCAATCAATCAACTGGTCTTCAACTCTTGAATTGGTTCCAAGCCTTCTTGACTCGATCCTTGATCAACTCTTGATCCAATCGCCATCAACCACTTAGATCGCCGTTCATCTCATGCACTGTCTTCGACTTGATCGTTGACGTACATCACATCACAGAAATACAATCAGATATAAAATAAAAATAATAATAAATTACATTCCCTTTTAGGAGGCACGCAGGCCTCTCAAAACATCAAATACGATGCATGCAAGCATCTGAAAAATTACATGATATTACAGATCACATCGCAGGTCATTACATTTGATACCAAAAGGATTTGAATCCTATGATCATCACCACATGCAGCAATTATACTTTTCAGATCTGAAACTTAATTGATTATGTTACGATATAGGTTGCTGATCATGCTAATCATGATTCTAAACTTTGTAATCTCATTAACAATGCAATTAGAATCATCATCTTATCACATAAAAATTCAGCATGCAAAAATTCAGCAACCTTGAAAAATCTACATGCAGAAAATTTTCAGCATGCATAATCTTTCAATTTTCAGATCTAAGATGCCTTTAGAGAAACCTTACCTTAATCTACAAAGCCTAGGCTCTGATACCACTGTTAGAATCCGCCCATGCCGTAGAAAATTTAAAAAATTCAGATGGCAGCGGAAGAGGCATGCGTGGGATCAACCGTTCATCGCATGAACGTTGTTCAAAAACCGTTCGTAGTTAGATAAGGATTAAAAACTTTTAAAAACTTTAGGAAGATCAGATCTTCACCTTTGTGCGGGTAGGTGATCACCGCAACCTGATGATCGTGGTTTTGGAAGAGGGCTCGCTTGAAGCCGCACAAGCGTCCGGCCTCTACGGGTATCCACATGAAGTAGAGGACCGATCAAGGTTTCCTTGTCTCCCCGGGGTGCTAGCTCCCTTGCAGAGACTTTTTTTAATGGCTGATGTCCTCCCTTTGAATCAACCCTTGATTGTGCTTAGAAGGAGGAAGAAGAAGGATGAAGATCAGAGAAGGATCAAAGCCCCTGCAGCCTTCTTTCTTTTCCCTGCGTTGGAAGGAGGAAAGGAGGAGGAGGAGGCCGCCAAGGCCTTCTTCTTTTCTTCTCCTTGCTTGCGGATGAACCAAGAGGAAGAAGAAGAGGGGCCGTACGGCACAAGGAAGAGGAGATTTTCCAATCACTAGGTGCCGCCAAGCCCCTCTCCTTATAAAGCATCCAGGGCTCCTACAAGTTAGGAGCCCTTAATCTATTTCCTAAGAGGGGCGCCGGCCCCTCTCTTCATGCCGCACCAAGGATGAAAGAAGGGGAGGGGCTTGCGCCCCTCCCTCATGGTAAACCCTAATCTTTATTAAGTAAGGATTGGGAGGCCCTAATGTGGTTAAGCCCTAATCTAATTAGGCTTTGTCCAAGGGTGAACCAATTGGGTTTAATCTAGGTAAGTCCTAATCCAATTAGAACTTAATGAACCATGACTCAATTGAACCCTTCAATCCTAATCTAATTAGGAGTCATCTTGATTCATTAGATTAATAATTAATTGGGACTTAAGAAGTTCTAATCCCATTAGGATTTATTTAATTTTAGTCCTAATCCAATTAGGACTCTAATTTGAATCCGAAGTCCTAATCCAATTAGGATTTCTAGGAATCCTATTCTAAGCAGGAATCCAAAATAAATTCAAAATCCTAATCTAACTAGGATTGTGGGAATCCTACTTCAAGTAGGAATCCCAGTCCTACTCCAAGTAGGACTTCCAGTCCTAATCCAATTAGGACTCTAGGAATCCCACTCCAAGTAGGATTCGTGTTTTAAGTCCAATTAGTCAATTCCCATTTCTTCTTCAACTTATTATCAATCGAATTGATTACTTGTGATTCATAATCACTTTTCAACCATCGGATCGGTCAATACTTCTAGTGTGTGTGACCCCATAGGTTCTATTCTAACTGGTAGTGAGATATATTGCGATCTTTATCTCAATATCATTGAAAACTTCTTTCAATGGATTGGAACGATTCCAACTCAACTCATTAGGGTTTATCGATCATCGAGATATTTCCTGTGAGTCTCACCATCCACCAGTGACACCTAGCAGCATGTAGTGGCTACCCAGCAGAATAGAATGATGAACCTCTAGGTGTAGTTAATATGTGATACAGTCCTACTATCGTGGATCCCTACAGGACGGAGGTCATGGATAACTCGTCAAACCCCATCGTCTGTCGTATGTGAAGATTTATTCGACTTAAGTTCGAGAGTGGAAAACTCTTTCTCCACTGTGTATACTGCCTCGGCCGAGGTCTTACGAACTCAGTCTTATAAATCACATAGGATCTCTCCTTATCTATCAAGATCGATAGATTCCTTATAGGTGCATACCCTACTTCTACAATAAACCTACTGTAGCCAATCTACACTGCATGGACCCATATGGCTAGAGACCATGTATGTGTGCAGTCAAACTACAATAACCTCACTGTGAGTAGCCGAAGCATCGCAGGTCAAAGGACCAGTCACACTACTGCAACATCAAGCAAGTCACTGACGAGTGGATAGACATCCAAGTGACTTCTTGTATTGGTCACGCTCAGTACCCTTGTTCTCTAACAAGCACCTGCACTATTACTTCAGTGTCCCTATACCGTGGACTTGAGTCTCGTCCATCCACAGGAAAAGTAATGTGTGCACTGATCTCGTCGGATCGATCGCCGTCCTCGTGATGATCCATCGATCAGGAGCGTTTAGAAATTAATCACTAATGATACATGGCTCAAATTCTCAACTCTTGAGAATATGCATCATCATCTTATTAATTCCTTGGACGATTCATAGACACAATAACAATATGAATGAAAAAGATGCCTTTAATTTATTCAATAATAATAAAGTCAAGTACAAATTATGTTCCAGAATTAATAAAGTGTCAGCCAAAATTGGCTTCTAGGGCATACATCTAACAACTTTATCCTTCTATTGTGCAACTCACATCGACTCTCGAATCTATTAAAGTTTTGTGTTTGAACTTATATCCTTCTTTAAATTTATATAGAATTTCACAATACTATTTTTATTTTATGAATCTTTCTATAGAACTTATGAATTCTAAAGGTTCTCCTTCTTCGGTCATCAAGGTTTTTCCTTTTAGTTCTAGAATCTTTTCTAGATCTTCTTCTTCCTTTTCTTCTAATTCTTTTGTTAATAAAAGTCTCAACTTTTTTTTAGTATTTGTATTTCCTTCTTATTAGTGTTTGTTCTCTTAATAAGTCTTCTAAGCTCGTTTTTCTGCTATTTTGTTTAGCCTTCCTTAATCTTCATCAAGAGAGTTGAAGTCTTGTTTTTCATCAGGGTTTTGAAAAGGCTTAACTTCTTGACATTTTCTCATAGTGAAAAATGTTGAAAGTTGACCTTTTTTTCCCTCTAGATCTTTTAGAGAATCGGTCATATTAATGATAAATTGTACTTCATTGGATAAAACTAAGATTTTATTTTCTCTAGTTTGGTATTCACTAGAGTATTCATCACAGCATGAATATCCTTCAGTTTCATTTGACTCATCCTCCGTCTCTAGTTTTAGACTACTAAAGAGATCTTCTTTTTTTTTTTTATTTCATTCAGATCCTTTCCTTTGGCTTTCTCCTGAATTTTTATCTTAATATCCCTTCTGTGGCATTTGTTAGCATAATGTCCTTTTTACTTGCATTTGAAGCAAGTTGGAGGTATTGTTAGAGATTTTATCCTCTTTCTTTCTCCTTTTGCATACATCTTTTTAGATTTCCTTTTAGGATTTTTTAGAGTCTTTTTTCTGAAGTATTTATTTTTATATTCTTTGACTTTTGGAATTTTTGTAGTAGGGTTTATCTAGTTGGAATCCAAATTGATAACAAAAATCTCCTAATTCTTTTCTTCCTTACATTTTAGGTTTTTTCAATTGGTCTTTGATTTTTAGATCATTGCACAATTCAGCCCCATCTCTTCATATTTTTTGAGCTATTTGGTCTAAATCCAATTGACAGTAATTTATGCTTCCTTCACCATCATTTCTTAGATGGGCTCTAACTTTTTCTGTTAATCTTAAAGGATGGATTTTGATGATCACAAAAATAATTGAGTTAAATGTGTACTCTAATGATATTGGCTTAAATGTGAAGGGATAGATCTCTAGACGAAAGTTGCACCTACAAACTCCAAGGAATCAAGAAAAACAAAATCAAAAAACTTGAAAATTCTGTCTGTAAACTGAGTGAGCCGACCCTTGTGTTTAAGGAGTCGATCCTTGTGTAGTTCAAGAGAAACAGAAAAGAATCACCGCCTGAGACCAAGTACATGAGCCAACTCTCGTGCTTGCGGAGGCGACTCAATTTATACATAAGCCGACCTCCGACATTATTGAGTCGACCCTTGGGGGAGCGCAGGTAATCTATGAGCACTAAAGGAATGAGATGACTCTTATGTTTGATGAGCCGACCTAATTGATGACCCAAAGATTGATTTAAAGATTGATTTTGATGATCACAAAACCTTGAAGTATAAATACTAATGTTTGTGTTGCAAGGAGAAAGATATTTATTTTGCAAGGAACATAGCAAGTTGGAAGAACACAAGAAGGCCTCCAAAGCTCTCAAGAAAAGTTGGAAGAAAGTTACAAATTATTGGCCCAAGTTTCAAGTTCAAAGGATTCAATTTGGAGGAGCAAATTCAAAGAAAAATTCAAAAGAATAGTCTTCGAGTCGACTCCTGAGGAATTCGAGTCGACTCCGATGCTTGTCGAGTCAACTCCAGAGTAGAACGAGTCGACTCCAAGGTGAAACAGGCAGAAAAGTCAGAGAGCGATTTTCGACCCTGAGATTCGAGTCGACTCCTGTGGAACACGAGTCGACTCCAATGGTTGGCGGGTCGACTCCAAAAAAGCGAGAGTCGACTCTCAGTGGAACACAAAGAAAAAGTCAGAGGGCAGTTTTCGGACTCTGAGATTCGAGTCGACTCCCAGACAGCTCGAGTCGACTCCAAGGCAGCGCTACACCAAGATGGCAGAAGGCTGTGTTTCGAAAACTGAGAGCCGAGTCGACTCCGGAACAATTTGAGTCGACTCCAAGACCAGACAAGCCAAAAATACAGAGGATCAGTTTTCAGGCTCTGAGAGCCGAGTCGACTCCAAGAGAATCCGAGTCGACTCGAGGAAGAAAATCAGAAAGAATGTCCTCTGAATTCATGGGATGAGCCGACTCCGAAAATGCCAAGTCAGCTCCAGATGTTGGCGAGTCGACTCCGGGTTAAGTCGAGTCGACTCCCAGTCGAGGATGCACAATAATTCAAATTTGGAACAGTGGCCGAGTCGTCTCCAGTAAAGCACGAGTCGACTCCTGCAACAGACGAGTCGACTCCTGATCGCGCGAGTCGACTCCGATCCCAACGGTAATATTGTCAGGAAGTGCAGACTATGTCCAACGGCTCTATTTTTGTCTCTAACGGCTATATTCTTGTTTCCACGCCATCTAAAGCTATAAAAACAAGAAGAGAGCTAGGGGAGAACTTATGAAAGTGGGAGAAAACATTTAGGAAAGAAATTACAAGGGAAATCTCCCATAAGCACAAAAAGGGCCATTCAAAGTGAAATAGAGAGAAGAAGAGCATCCAAGTGAATCCCAAAGCTTCCTCTTCATCCGTGTGCTGCCTCGGAAATCCTCTACTTCGTGCCAAATCAGAAGAGGGTCAAGTAAAGAAGAAGCCGAGCTCCTTCATCTTCAAAACTCGGTTGAGGGCTTCTCTTTACACTATTTTGTTTATATTGTTATATTTGCTTGTGTAAGAAGCTTTGATTTGTTTTAAACTTTGTTTTTAATATCTTGTAACTTGATTCAATCAAGGGATTGAATCAAGGGGTTAAGGTTTGTTGGTGAGCCAAAGGGAAAACCAACGGTAATAGGTTTGTTGGTGAGCCTAGGTTGAAACCAACGGTGTAAGGGTTCGATTGTGATCCCGGAAAAACAATCGGGGTGGTTCTAGTCGGTGAACCTGGGAAAACCGACCGAGTTCGTTGTGACCTCGTAAAACAACAAGTTGGGTTGTGAGCTTGTAAAACAACCGGCTGTAATCTGTAGGATTATAGTGAAATTCCCAAGAGGTCTTGGGGAGTGGATGTAGGTGCTGGGGTGCACCGAACCACTATATGTATCTTGTGTTTGTAATGCCTCTTGTCATTGTCTAACTAACACACTTACTTACTTAGATAAATTGCTTGCTTAACTCTTATCCGCACATCCTTTAGTTGCAAGCATATTCAATCAAGTCACATTCTATACATCAAACTGTTGCTAAGTTTAACTTTCACTGTGCATCTATACAACTTAGCATAATTAATCAAAAACTTTAAGAAGTAGGTTAAAAGCTTTAAAAGACCCAATTCACCCCCCCTCTTGGGTTGTATCTACTGGGCAACAAGTGGTATCAGAGCAGGTGCTCTAAGTTTAATCTTTGATCTCACGATCAAGAGCCAAAGATCATGACAACTCAAATAGATAGTTTTCTAGGAGAAGGACAATCAATTGATACACCTCCACTATTTAATGGCATAAACTATACTCATTGGAAAATACGCATGCGCATTTTTATTCAATCACAAAACTATTATTTATGGAAAATCATAATAAATGACCTTCACACACTCTCTCAAACTATTAATGAAAAGGACTTAGCACAATTGAATGCTAATGCTATGAACATATTATATTGTGCTATTCAAGAAACAAAGTTTAATGAAATTTCTGCATGCTTATCTGCTAAGAAAATCTGGGATACTTTAGAAAATATTTATGATAAATCTCAGATTAGCTCACGTGTGCTTCAATTGCATACTAACAATGAGACTGCAGAAAAAGGTGTTGAATCTCCCACCTCAGTCAAGTCGACTCCAAGTATTTCAGAGTCGACCCTCAAGTTAACCGAGTCGACTCCAATTATGTCCGAGTCGACTCCGAGGCAAATCAGCTTCCTAAAGACAAAAAAGAAGAGGAAGCAAGAAGAAAGGAAGAAAGAGGTAAAACGCAAGAAAGCCTTGACCAAGAGAAAGTCAGACAAGGAATTGAAAGTTAGGAGCAACAATGAACCACAAGAGGTAACTAATTTATGTCTTAGGGTACAAGAAGATAAAGTAGAATCTGAATCTAATCTTACACCAAATGAATTTCATGAAGAATATTCTTATAATGAACTTTTGAATGCTTTTCATGATTTGTATGGTGAATGTAGAAAACTAGCTATGAAGAGTAAAAATCTTAAGAAACTAACTTCTGAAAATGAAAGCTTAAGGTCGTTTTCAGAAGAATTGATTCAGAAAAATCATAGCTTAATTAAAGAAAATCAAAACTTAAGCGAAGAAATTAACCAATTAAGATCTGTTATTAACAAATTCACTGTAAGTTCAGAAAGATTAAAAATGATGTTTGAAAGCCAACATGCTGATTTTGATAAATCAAAATTTAGCTTGACTCCTTCACTTAGCCATAAATCTCTAGAGAAAAAGATTATCAATTCACCAAGCAAACCATTAAATAAGATAACTTATTTCAAACATGAAAAGAATGGGCATAACAACTTTACCTATCGTTCTAACACAATTAAATCAAATGGTAAAGTTATTACTATTAAACAGATTTGGGTTCCAAAAGGAACCATATGTCCTAACTCTCAAGGACCCAAGCAAGCTTGGGTACCCAAAATGAGGATGTACACATAGGTGTGCCAAGATACCCATGGAACAAAAAGAAACTTAAAAAGTTATTAACAAAAATAATAATAATGAAATCAGTAATCCTTGCATCTCATCATTATTTTTGCTTTAGTATTTGATATGAATTGCTAGTATTGATCAATTTTGTGATATAGAAAATACTTTTGGAAATATAATCAAATCATTTCATTGTATAGTATACTTTACTCACTATTGGATAAGTTGCTAAATGATTAATCAATTTATTAAGAATAACTCTATGAATTCTCTATATGCTTGATTGAGAGCTTTTATCCATGGCATTATTGTTTATTGATCATAGATATGAAAATGTGTACTTGGTATGCCTTTGAATATTGCACTATGAATATCATGATTAAAGAAACCATGTTTGACATATAAAATCAACTCATGCTAGTATGTACTTAATCTCAAAAGACCTTGCCATTGGCTTACTTAGATTATCTTCTGAAAGGTCAAAATTTGCTATGCATGTTAACTAAGGAAACAAACAAGAATCAATTTCTAAATCTAAAGATGTTGTTTCCATCACTAAGTTTTTCAAAAGCTTACATTGGATTTGTTCTTGGCAAACAAACTTGAAGTATTTTATGTATTTGCTAAATCTTGTAAAAGTGTTTCAAATGATAAAGGTTTCCAAACTGTGAAGATAAAGAGTATCATGACACAGTGTTGAAAACCAAAATCCTGATAAAGTTTATACAGAAATTAATTATTTCAGCACCAAGGACACCTTAAGTAAAATAGGGTTAATAGAATTCTTGAAGACATGAAAAAGACAATTGTGTATGATAGTTATCTACTCAAATGATTTTTAAAAGCTATCATCACTGCTTGTCATACACATGATTTCTATTAGTTCTATTTTTGATGAAAACTCCTTTTGATCTTCTGAAAAATGGAAAATGAACCATTGCATATCTTTTATATTTTTCAGTCGTACATGTTATGCTTGATATGCTCTTATGAAAATAATGCCAAATCTGATAGAGATATGTCTATCCTTGGATATCATTCATCAAGCAATGCATATAGAATATTCAATGAAAAGATTTTAGTTGCAGAAATATCAATTCATTTTATTCTTTATGAGACTAATGATTTATTATCAAAATACTAAAAACAAATTATATATGTATATGGTTAATCTTTTACATATAACAATCTGAAAAACCTGGTAATAATTAGAACCAAATTGGATTTTTCAGATATGCACTTAATGAAGAAAAATTGATGACGACTAATAGACTAAATCAAGAAAAGATGAAATAGATCTTGATAAGATTCTTGCATGATTAGAAGTAAAGATCACCATTATCATTTGTTTGCTTCATGAGCTTTATAATCTGTCAAATGAATGTGTAGAATTCACTCCTATGTGGTTATTTCATTAAAAAGGAGATCTATGTGAAATAACCACCATATTTAAAAATTACACATTACATATATGATAAAGCAATATGTGATTTGGAACAAGCATCAAAAGCATGATATATAAAAGCTTAAGTAACCTTTTTGATAGAAAGTATTAGTGATAAATCTATACATCAAAAAGAAGGACTTGTGGCATCTTATTTGCTCAAAGTATGCATTGATGACATCATTTTTGGTTCTACTAATGAAGAGTTATATGAAGATTTTACTTAGCTCATGTAAGGTGAGTTTGAAATATATATGATGAATGAATTAACATCTTCTCTCAAACTCCAAATTAAGACAAACAAGAAAAGGGGGATCTTCATTGACCAAAGTTAGTCCACAAGAAAAACTCTTATAGAAGATTGGCATGAAGAAGGTATATCTATGACCCCATCTTGTAGAATTTGAAAAGGATGAGCAAAGTAGATCTATTGGTTAAAGCTGTATTGAAGCATGATAGAATAATTATTTTATCATACAGCTAGTAAACCAAAATGTATGCTTATTATGTGCCCTTATGCAAGACCTCAATTCAACTTTAATGAATCATATTTCATTGATAACAAATAAATCATAATCTGAATTTTGATAGAAACAACCGTTTAAGATAAGTTGATTAAAACTTAGCTAACATATCTTATTGATAATTATCCTAAGCAAATAGAATCTAAACTAAATTGATTTTGGAAATAAGAAATTGATTTGACATTGATAAATCTCTCTATTGCCTCACATGCTTGCTCTTGAACTATCTTGGTTAATGAAACTATCTCTTTAGTTCAAGTGATATATGCTTGCTTATATTTAGGCAATCTCTTGAGTAAAGTTACTCAATATTCAACTATTGCTTTATCTTATATTGAGTCATCTAGTTATCTTATATTGAGTCATCTAGTTAGAAATATGTTAGATGAATGGTTTGTATCTTAAAGAAACTAAAGACTTTCCTTCAAGAAAGAAAAGGAGTTTGTTAATAATTCAGAATCCTTGAGCAAGAAAATGAGTGAATTCAACTTGAAGGACACCTCCACATAAGATACAACAAACATTCACATGCAAACAAGAGAGAGGATCTTCTTCAGCCAAAAGTTCACACGTAAAAAATCTAGTAGATATTTGCTGAAGAATGCAGAATGAATTGGTAATTCTAGATACTTCTCTCATAAATTAATTGAGCAAAGTCAATAACTTAAATCCTATTATGGCATGATTAAGGTCTTTAATTATTAATTTTTGATATCATGTCTCTATATATATTGATTGACTTATACTCTTAGAAATTGTTTCATGGTTTGCCCAAACTAAAATATATCTTTGCCTATGTCATAACCATGAAATACACAAGTTTATGCTTGAACTTTTGATTTAAAATAACTTGTGAGGAATGATGAATCCTTGAGCATAATGAAAATGTTGTTTGCATGATATACATCTATATGATACATAAGATTAATTCTTTATTATGCTCTTTCATGTAAATTACTTGAGAATAACAAAAAGAGAGAGAGATAAAGAAAAGAAAATGGAAATTATTCAAGAGAAGTAAAATCTAAGTAAAGGCAAATACTTCAATCTTAAGGAAAAGCAAAACAAGCATAATATATTCGGCACATTTGGAAGGGATAAAATCCATAATTAATTACACTTAAACAGGGAGAGTTTGAAGTAAACATTTTAACATTTCTATATTGCTCATCATAGGGATGGTGCCAATGGGGAGGCTAGTGGTAGTACCCGGCACTATTTGACCCAACTATTCGGTGTAGGGTATATTAGGGACGGCACAAGAGGGAGGCTAGTGGTAGTACCTCGTGCCCCTTCCAACTCCACCGGATAGGGAGCAAATAGAGTATAAAGCATAAGGAAGTAAAAAAAAGAAAAACAATAACAAAATGTTCATTAATTGATTAAGAAAGAAATTCAAAAAAATGAATGACAAAGTAAATGAAAGTATATAAGAAGAATCAAGTCAAGTTTTAGTCACTTGGAAACACACCTTAAGGATGAAATCAGTGCAAAAGTATGTTTAAATAGGGGGAGTTTATTTAAAAAAAAAAAAATTTGATCATTGACATGCTTGCTATTTTAATGCATGACTTAACACATAATATATTTTGCATGTGGCATGATGTCTGAAATTATGGATTCTCAATATTTTGTAATGTTCCATGATTGGATAATCTGATTGAATGTTTGAAATACTATATGAAGTTATTTTATTTTATTATTGAAAAGAAATTTGTAAAAAGGAGAAGAGAATGATATCTCTATTTAGGGAAAATAAATTGATTTTGTTCTATCCTTCAACTTGCCTAAATTTGGTATATAATGTTCTAATTCGTACCAAAACTCAACATTAAATACAAAGATTCTGAATATGCTTTTATATGTTTGAAATATGTGGTTTCAATCGTAATGATTTAAGATAAGCTATAATGTGGAAGATACATATCTCAAATTATGATTTTGAAAGCCTCTATTGAAAATCCTATGTAATTCAGAATCTGATTTTGTATAAAAGCTTAAACTCCATATGATTTCTAAATAAAATCTTAATGAAAGAAAAACAGAATTAATTTTGATGCCTTTGGTTGATTGCTCCGATACGCATCCGAAACATATCATTTCTTATCTTCAAAGTATACTAATATTGGCCTAAATGATGTGGCTTTCAATGATCTTGATTGCAAGTAAATATTTCTAAATATATGATTTTATTTTGATATTAAAAATATTTATTGTGCTTCATGTATACATTGCTGAAAAACTATGATTAAGAAATTGAGTTCTATAAATATATATATTTCAATGATCATCTATATGTTTTTCTCTCCTACATTATTAAAGACAAAATAGAGTGAATGATCTTAAAGCTAGAAATATTTCAGCTCACTCAAATGATTCTAAAAGAAAGAAAATGTAAATGCTTTTGAAAGAAACTGAGCTTCAAATGAATCATTCTTTATTAATATTTCTATACATTTTCTCTAAGATTAAGAGAAAGCATAACTTGTTCTTAAAGGATTAGAAAGAGTAATTGCTACAAATTTTGAATAATACTAGATTACTCTACATTCTCGATATCATAGAATTTCAGTGTTATTCACGTTTATCACTAAAATCTGAAATTCAACAATTAAAAGAATGATTAAAGAAGAATGCATCTTTTGAGGGGGAGCTTTAGATATTCAGTTTCTCATACCTTGATTTTTATGGATTGATTTTGATGAACCTCCTTATATTGCAAGACTTGCTTTAAAAGTTGTCTATAAAGGTTGTCTTATCTCAAACATTGAGTCTTATGAAAATAAGCTGATACTTATAGAAAATATATTTGTTTTGAGATTGACAATTTTATTGAACATTATCTTCAAATTCTAAACTCTTAAATGGAATGATCAATTAAGGGGGAGAAAGAAAATTTCAGAAGGAAAGATCATCTGAAGCTAAATCGCATAAATCCATAACTAAAGGAGAGAGAAAGAATACTAAATGAAAAGTGATCTTAATGCTCTCCAATATTTATCATCTGAAATTTAAATCTGAAAATTATTACGATACACCTTGAGGCTTGTTATTTGGTTAGTATATCCTATGCATCAATCATGAACCAAATTACAATTCAAATAGTTGATCTTAAGAGCCTCTAACTTAATGAAAAAGGGGGAGAATAATGTGTTGAATTTTCTAGAGTATCTCATAGAAAATCTATTTTGGAATTCACTAATGAGTCCTAATTGGCTTGCTCTTTAGAACTTCAATTTTGTGCCAATTCATATCTCTATATATATATCAAATTGTGCTTATTTTCTAAAAGAATAAAAGAAAGTTTGTAAAAGAGCTCTAAGATGTATCAAAAACTGCATATTTTGGTACTTGTGCCCCAATGCTCTTATTATCATAAAAGAACTTTGAAGTCATTAAAAATTAATGATCCAACATGATGATATGTCTTTCAAGTATATAAGTTTTGATCTTTTACTCTGAAAATTAATTAAATTGCTCTCATGTTGATAAAATACTTAATAGATTGGGCAAAAGATCTTAAATGAACAAGCTTTCATACTTATTATTGAAGAGAGGTTAGATTTCCATTCGTGTTTTCCTTGAATATCATTTGTGGTACTTCTTGAATTAACTTAAGAAAGATTCCACCTACACTTAATTAGAAAACTATCTGTGGTATCAAATTAGAAATCTTCTTGAAATCACATTCGATGTGTTTTGCTCTGAAATTATCTTAATTGGCTCTGATCTATACTCATTAATCTGATTCTAATATTATTGCCTTGAGTTATATAATTCATATATGATTCATATATGATTAATCTTATTTGAGTATTCTGATCTTTGTGCTTAATGTTTCACTACCTTTTTGATGTTGTCAAAAAGGGGGAGAAATATCTAAGTATATGCTCATAATGCTTTATGTTTTGAATTGAATACAAATCAGCTTAAATTGAAATATGTTGATTGTGTTAAGCTGATTAAATCTAAAGCATTATCATGAAGTATGTTTTTACATATATATGTTTTCTACTTCATGCAACTTAGCTATGTATTACTTCTAGAACACAATATATTTTATATTGCATATACTCCAAGTTTTGTCATCATCAAAAAGGGGGAGACTGATGACCCAAAGATTGATTTAAAGATTGATTTTGATGATCACAAAACCTTAAAGTACAAATACTAATGTTTGTGTTGCAAGGAGAAAGATATTTATTTTGCAAGGAACATAGCAAGTTGGAAGAACACAAGAAGGCCTCCAAAGCTCTCAAGAAAAGTTGGAAGAAAGTTACAAATTATTGGCCCAAGTTTCAAGTTCAAAGGATTCAATTTGGAGGAGCAAATTCAAAGGAAAATTCAAAAGAATAGTCTTCGAGTCGACTCCTGAGGAATTCGAGTCGACTCCGATGCTTGTCGAGTCAACTCTAGAGTAGAACGAGTCGACTCCAGGGTGAAACAGGCAGAAAAGTCAGAGAGCGATTTTCGACCCTGAGATTCGAGTCGACTCCTGTGGAACACGAGTCGACTCCAATGGTTGGCGGGTCGACTCCAAAAAAGCGAGAGTCGACTCTCAGTGGAACACAAAGAAAAAGTCAGAGGGCAGTTTTCGGACTCTGAGATTCGAGTCGACTCCCAGACAGCTCGAGTCGACTCCAAGGCAGCGCTACACCAAGATGGCAGAAGGCTGTGTTTCGAAAACTGAGAGCCGAGTCGACTCCGGAACAATTTGAGTCGACTCCAAGACCAGACAAGCCAAAAATACAGAGGATCAGTTTTCAGGCTCTGAGAGCCGAGTCGACTCCAAGAGAATCCGAGTCGACTCGAGGAAGAAAATCAGAAAGAATGTCCTCTGAATTCATGGGATGAGCCGACTCCGAAAATGCCAAGTCAGCTCCAGATGTTGGCGAGTCGACTCCGGGTTAAGTCGAGTCGACTCCCAGTCGAAGATGCACAATAATTCAAATTTGGAACAGTTGCCGAGTCGTCTCCAGTAAAGCACGAGTCGACTCCTGCAACAGACGAGTCGACTCCTGATCGCGCGAGTCGACTCCGATCCCAACGGTAATATTGTCAGGAAGTGCAGACTATGTCCAACGGCTCTATTTTTGTCTCTAACGGCTATATTCTTGTTTCCACGCCATCTAAAGCTATAAAAACAAGAAGAGAGCTAGGGGAGAACTTATGGAAGTGGGAGAAAATATTTAGGAAAGAGATTACAAGGGAAATCTCCCATAAGCACAAAAAGGGCCATTCAAAGTGAAATAGAGAGAAGAAGAGCATCCAAGTGAATCCCAAAGCTTCCTCTTCATTCGTGTGCTGCCTCGGAAATCCTCTACTTCGTGCCAAATCAGAAGAGAGTCAAGTAAAGAAGAAGCCGAGCTCCTTCATCTTCAAAACTCGGTTGAGGGCTTCTCTTTACACTATTTTGTTTATATTGTTATATTTGCTTGTGTAAGAAGCTTTGATTTGTTTTAAACTTTGTTTTTTAATATCTTGTAACTTGATTCAATCAAGGGATTGAATCAAGGGGTTAAGGTTTGTTGGTGAGCCAAAGGGAAAACCAACGGTAATAGGTTTGTTGGTGAGCCTAGGTTGAAACCAACGGTGTAAGGGTTCGATTGTGATCCCGGAAAAACAATCGGGGTGGTTCTAGTCGGTGAGCCTGGGAAAAACCGACCGAGTTTGTTGTGACCTCGTAAAACAACAAGTTGGGTTGTGAGCTTGTAAAACAACCGGCTGTAATCTGTAGGATTATAGTGAAATTCCCAAAAGGTCTTGGGGAGTGGATGTAGGTGCTGGGGTGCACCGAACCACTATATGTATCTTGTGTTTGTAATGCCTCTTGTCATTGTCTAACTAACACACTTACTTACTTAGATAAATTGCTTGCTTAACTCTTATCCGCACATCCTTTAGTTGCAAGCATATTCAATCAAGTCACATTCTATACATCAAACTGTTGCTAAGTTTAACTTTCACTGTGCATCTATACAACTTAGCATAATTAATCAAAAACTTTAAGAAGTAGGTTAAAAGCTTTAAAAGACCCAATTCACCCCCCCTCTTGGGTTGTATCTACTGGGCAACACTAATATCTACATGAGTCGACTCCCGACATTGACGAGTCGATCCTAGAAGCAAACACGGAAACATGTATAGATTGAAGGAAAAAGCCGACTCCTAAACTCAGTGAGCCATTTCTCTTTGTACACGGGACGACCCTCAAACCTAGTGAGTCGACCCATGGCATCCTGATAGCTCCAACGGCTATTTTCGACAGTACTTCTTCTGGGGGAACAACAGATAGTTTCTTGGTATAACTGGTATCCAATACTTCTTGATTAGCTTATAGTCTATAAATTCAAAGTAACACCAAGGAAAAAATAAAATGAGGGAGAGGAACAAGTGAGAATATCTTATCACCCAAAATCCAAGCTTCAAAAGAAAAAGTTCTCACATAAGAACCTTTTAAGAAAAACCATATTGTGAGAAAACTAGTTGAAATATTCTACAGAGAAGTTGCTGCTGTGCATTCATGACCTTCAGCTGCAGCCAACGACCATCATCAAAGCTTCAGTTTTACTTTCATTGTTACATTTATTTTGAAGCTTTACTTACCTTGTTATAACATTTATCACTTAACTTTATTTCTGCTATAACAATTATATTTGCTCTAAAATTGAGAAAGGTTCTTCCAAACCTTAATTGGAAGTTGTTGAATCAGAAAATTCAACAAGCTTAAAATTTTGGTTGGTGAGCCTATGAAAACCGACCGGATTGTTTGTGAACCCGAAAAACAATCGTGTAAGATTTTGGTTGGTGAGCCTGTGAAAACCGACTAGGTTGTTTGTAAACCTGAAAAACAAACAGGTTAAGATTGTGCTTGGTGGTCCTGTGAAAACCGATTGGGTTCGTTGTGATCCTGGAAAAACAGCGAGTTGGGTTGTGAGCTCGAAAAACAGCCATACTATAATCTGGGTGGTTATAGTAAAATTTCTAAGAGTCTTGAGGAGTGGATGTAGGTGTGGGTTACACTGAACCACTATAAATTCTTTATGTTTGTGTGTGCTTTTCTCTTTACACTATTGCACTTTAACTTCTACTTTTATTCATTCATTGCTTAAAGCATATTATATCCTTAAAGTTGAAATCATAGTTTATCCGCTGCATTCTAGTTTAAAAAAATTAAAAACCCAATTCTCCCCCCCCCCCCCGCCTCTTGGGCTGTTGTTGCCTAGAGGTGTAGCCCAAGAGGGGGGTAAATTGGATCTTTTAAAATTAAAAGTATGAAGAATGTGAGTTATTGTTATCTTTCAATAACTTGCAGATTTAGCAGCGGAAATAAGATTGCACAAATAAAGCAGTGAATAGGAAGAGAAAAGCAATCTGAAATATGCAATAGAAGAAAAGAGATAAACCTCACACACAAACACCAAAGTTTATAGTGGTTCGGTGCACTTCCAGCAGCTACGTCCACTCCCCAAGCTTAGCTTGAGATTTTACTATAACCCAGCAGATTACAGCTTGATTGTTTTCCGGGCTCACAATCAAAAATTTAGTTGATTTTTCTAAGCAACCAACCGAAAAACTATCACCGTTTGTTTTTCGGGCTCACAAACAATCCAATTGGTTTTCAAACAAACCAACCAAAAATTTTACACTATTTGTTTTCTCAGGCTCACAAACAACCCAGTTGGTTTTAGATAAACCAACCAGAAACTATTTTCCTTACTGAATACTCTCGATTCAGCAACTTCCAATCAAGGAACTGTTACAGCAATAGTTAATCCAAATAAATGAATGCTGTAACCAGAAAACTTAAAGCTTCAGAATATATAGAATGAATCAATAAAAATAAAAGCTGAAGCCGATGAAGAAGTTGGTTGTGGAAGAATGTCCCAATGCTTGAGCGGCAGCTTTTCTCGATTCAATGAGAAGCTTCGACTAATTTCCTCACAGAAGTAAGTTTCAGATGAGTGCCAGTGAGGATGATGAACTGTTTAACTTTTTCTTCTCTTTTTCTTAGTGGAAACTTTTCTTTCTTGATAGAATCTTTTTTCTTTTCTTGTTGTTTCTTTTCTAAGGTTCACTTGAATTTATAGACGAGTTCTTCAGAGGGATTTGAATTCTTTTCTTTCCATTCTGATGGCAATCTTTTCTATTACATAAAAAGACAAAAGTTGTTGCAAGCTTTCCGTTGTGGTCCCAGCAGTACAAGGGTCGACTCATGCAATTCAGGGGTTGACTCATGTTTATCCTGAGTCGACACTTCAAGATATTGAGTTGGCTCTTGCTGTGATAACTTTAAAAGGTCGATTCTTTAATCTTAAGGGTCGACTCATCTTCTTCAGGAGTCGCCTCTTTAAACATAAGGGTCGACTCATGCACTAATTTTTATGGCTGATGCTGAGACTGAACTGGGGTCGACTCTTCAAACGTAAGGGTCGACTTTCCAATTTCGGAGGTCGACTCATTTGGAACAAGGGTCAACTCTTCAAACTTTATCTTAGACGGTAAAGGCTCTCTGTTAAGTTTGGACTACACAAGGGTCGACTTACGTAATGCGAGGGTCGACTCATTGACTGTGCCACTTGAAGAAAACATGCCAGTGTCAACTCAAACTTATCCTTTTTGCTTAGGGGTTGACTCAAGTTTTTCAAACAAAAAACTTTAGACTTCATCTTTGATCTCCATGGATTGGATTAAGATCATTTTTCTTTTAGAACACATCCAATGAAGTGTTTGCGAAGAACTTATGATTTTGCAGTACTTCATTTCTTCTGATTTTTTTTGACTTATAAAACTTCATAATTGAGCCAACATCATTAATACACAACATCATCTCAAGTGTTTTGTAATCATCAAAATTCATCCTTTAGGGTTGACAGCTGCATATCTGGGCAACATTTTCTGCAAATAATGATGGTAATCTTGATATAAATTTTTCTTTCCAAATTTTTTGATTTGGATCTGGAAGTTGACATAATTTGAATAAAAATGTGTCCTTATAACATCTAAATTCTAACATTGTTTTGCATCTAAGGTTCAATAACTGTTCCATATGCTTTTCATATATATCTTGGTAATCACCTACAAAGTGATATATAATATTTAAGACTAATTCAATAATGGCATCAAAGGGATGATCAGTCAAGTAATTGACTTCAGGATTCCTTTTAATAGAGTTCAAGATTTCTTGTCTCTATTGTTCGGTGAGGTAATTATCCCACCATCCTCTTAACTACCCTAAAAAACTTGCTACAATCAGTGAAGTAGTAGTTTTTCACAGTTTCCATAGACTTTACAGATATTTAAATATATAATCATCTGATGGCACATAGTAAATATTTGATATTTTGTAAGTTCATTTAGATTCCATTCTACTAAACTCCTTCAATCAAATTAAACTGAGATTGTAGTATCAGGGCTTCGAGCTACAACTCTGCATAGCTAGGTATAGGATAATAATTTTTAATTCTAGAGCTTTGAACTATCAATTTACAGGCTAAAGATTTATTCATTTCATCCTCAGTTTTTTTCTTTATGTCGTCTTCTTCTCTTTTGGAAGAAGTGTATTCTTCTTTGAGAGTCTTCTTCAGATAGGTAGTTTACTAAATCTTTAATATTTAGGAAAGACATCTTCTAAACGACTGTGATAGTTTCTAATAAACTGAATTTATGAATTACATGATGTTTGATAAAGTTAATAACAATAGTTTGATTCATTGATTTTATAGACGCTGTTTCAACCCCTATTATGAAATAGTCTGTAGCCATGATAGTGAACTCATTCCTCTTTCATTTTGTAATCTAAAATAGATATAGCATTAACTATTCAAAAAAGTGTTCATAGTGTTAATCTAGTTGTATTTCCTTTTCAGAGTTCTTGGGAGATTTTTTACTTATTCTTATATGTCCAAATTTATTAATAGAGCGATTAAGTCTATTGAGATGCTGTGTTTTTTTTGTAATTAGAGAATAAGGAGGACAAAACCTAGTTCCTTATAGAGAGTCTCGAATAGAAAGCTTATCTGTTATTTTGCTTTTCTTTATTTGGTGAATTGAGTATGTGATGATGGACTATCATAAGGGAGATTTTTTTTAATTCTTAAAATTCTAAATTTGTTAAAAGATAAATATTAAGTTAGTTGAGATGGTAATCTTTTGAGGATCAAAGAAAAGGTAGAAGAGAGTCTGATCGCGTAAGGAATTTAATATAGAGCATTTCTTTTTCTTTTCTTTTTCTTTATTTGGCCATGGAACATTCAATGTTAGACGATTAAAAAGAAAACTTCACTTTACATAGTATCATATAATATAGAAAAATCTTGATATCTTTATCTGCCTATCCATTTCATCACTTTCTCTCCCTCACTTGTCTCAATCCTTTACCCCAATCTACCTCATCCTCTCTCACTTTCTCTCTTGGCCCTCTACCTAGTGGACAAGGCATGGGTTCCAAGGCATCAAGTTGCCCGTGCCATCCTCCTACCTATCGCTCTCTCCCCTCTCTCTCTCTCCCTCATCCTTGTCTCTCCCTCACTCCTTCCCCATTCATTAACTTAGACATGCTATCCCTCCTCTTCCTCTTTCTCTCTTTCTCTATTATCATTGTTGTCATTTTATATCCACCATTTGCCTTTGCTGGTTGATCCATCGTATCATCATTCATTTTTGATATCCAATTGTTATTATAGGCATGGTAGGAAAATAACTTACTCCAAATTAATAGGGTTGACATGATTATGTTCAAGATTAGGTTTTGATGAATATTTTGAACTAGGCTAGGCTAGCTTAAATGGACTTAATAGCAGGTCTAGGCCAACTCAATAAGTTTATAAGTATATATAAGATTGAACTCTAGGTTAAAATTAAAGTCCTATTTTTTTTCAAAAAGCAACTTTAATTTAAAAGTTCAAACATGAAAGGAAAAAAGTTTCTTGCTAAATTTGTAACTCATGTTATATTTTTGGTTAAAAAAATAACCCCTTGCATTTTGCATGAATTTGCAAATATCCCCTTATATATCTAATTGCTGCAATGTCAACTTTGCATTATTCGAATTGTTGTAATGTTGTCCATCCTCCTCTTAATTGGGGTCAGAGCTTGCTTACAGTGCCTACGTAATAGGTGATGTGGAGGTAGTTCACTGGAAGTGCCACTTGTCAACTGATGCAGAGGTAATATAGTGATGTGGATCTATTATCACATCACCCTATCAAGAAAACCCACCCTCGATCCCTAACCCCAACCCCAACCCCATCCCCACCCCTAGCCCTCCTCCCCAAAATGGCCGCATAGCCCCTGCCGTTGCCTCCATCACGCTGGCCCTCGTTCCTAGCTAGGATTGGTCAAAAGCAACAAGGAAAGAATAAATCAGAAGCAACAAATCAGAAATTCCATGGAAGATGAAGCACAAATTACACGGTTAATGTTTAGAAATCAGAACTAAGAAAAGATGAGAGCACAAATTTCATGATTAACGTTCAGAAAATAAGGAAGAATTGCACAAGTTCTCAACCAACAATTCGGAGAATTTAATAATATTAGGTTACTATGTCACCATCTAGAAACAAACCTATAATCACCAAAGCCACTCTTGCATGCAAGAATATGGCATACTAATGATGCAAAATATAAACTCATATGCAGAATCTTCCAATCCAACTTACGAGCAATTACCTAGAGTAGCTGTAATATGCTTGATTGCTTCTGTTTATAATACATGTGGTGCTAACTTGAACATTCGGAAGAGAGGATGCTTACGTACATGATGTGCAAAATATGAGCTGATCCAAAAGCTCAAAATTGATCCAGAAGCTCAAAATTAAGAAGAAAATAAATCAGAACTAAGAGAACAAAATATGAGATGGTCCTTATTTAATTCTATGGTTCATACTAAGAAAAGGTGAGAGCACAAATTTCACGGTTAATGTCACAGAGACAAATCCTTCTCCAATCCATGCAGTCTTCAAGGTAAATAGAGAAACAAAGGAAACGTGGTTTTTTAGGTGAGAGCAAAGTTTTCATAATTCCATTGCATGAAGTTGTAACGAAGTTATTGTTTTGGGCCAATTGTTCATGAAAATTGTCAACAGTCTATCTCCATTCAATGAAGTAGTAGGTTAACAAAACATCATCCCATCAATAGTCTTAATTGCTAATTTCCAGCCTACCACATTTTCCTACAATTTCCACCCCAACTTCATTCAACTTGAAATCGAGATCATTTTCACAAATCCTAGCAAAGGTGATCCTTGAGAACAAAGACTAACTCTTTTCATGTGAGGAATTTGGGTTGATGAAGTTGCTTGTCAGCGACTCCCATCTGTTTCTTGCTGTTATTATGACTCCACTACCATTTTCCTTTAGTAGCCCATTATTCAAGCATATCCAATGGCCACTTTTTAAGATTTAGACATCACCCAAGACCAGTAAATAGCTCTTGCCCAACAAATAGCGGTGAATCTTCTTCAACCACTCTCCTTCATCATCTCCAATGCTTATGGCCCTGTTTGGAGGAGCTGTTAGTAGTAGAGCTTTTGGAAGTAGAGCTATTGGAAGTAAAGCTGTCTGAAGCAGAACGTTTATAAAAAGCTATTTGATGTTTGGTAACTATATTTCTAAAGTACTGTGGCACTTTAACATGTGTTTAGTAAACAAACTGAGAAAGTACTTTTGTGTGACAAAATGACCATAAAGGATATTACCAGTATTATACAACAGAGCATAATAAAATATAATATGTATTAATACATAAATATATGATATAGTATAATATTAATGTAATGTAATCAAATATTATTATAATATAGTATTATAACATTATGTATTATAGAATAATAATTTAATATAATATTAAATTATTTAACATAACATATCAATGTATTATGATATAATGTAATATAATATTATATTTATAGTATAATATAATAATAAATATATAAAATATTATAATTATTAGTGTAAATTAATTTTTCATCCTTCTAATAACCATTTATCTCTCTAATAAATTTTCTAGCTAGGTGATAAAATTGGTTAAATAATTACTAATATTATTTATTTATTTATTTAGATCAGATTATTTGCCACTCACTCATTATTTTTTTTTTATTTTATTTATTTATTTATTTATTTATTATTTTATTTTATTGAAATATAGAGGGGTCGCCGGCCATGGGTGGTGGCCGGCATGGTGGCTGCCACCATGGGCAACCACGAGCTCCCAAAACAAAAAAAAAAGAAAAAAAAAAGAAGAGGAAGAAGGAACAGTGACGGCGGCGTTGAGAGGAAGAAGAAGATAGAGAGGGAGAGGAAGGGGATGGGTGAGAGAGGAAGAGGCGGGATGAGGGTTTTGGAAAAAAAAAGTGAGATTTAAATGTGATATTTTGGTCCAAAAAACAGCTTTCCGACAAAGCTAAAAACAACGTTTTTGGAAAGCTCCAAATTGGAGCTTCACCCCAAAGCTGTTTTCAGCTTCCCGCAAAAGCTGAAACAGCTTTCCAAAAATTTTACCAAACACCATTTTTTATCTGAAAGTACTTTTGGAGGGTTAGAAAAATGCTTTTTGGCCTTCCAAAAGCTCCCCCAAACAGGGCCTATATCTCCCAGGTTCTTTAACACATTTATTACAATCTCTTGCTCTGTGAAATTCTGTGAAACATATATCTATATCTTCTTCTCAAATTTGTCTTCTACCTTGCTATCACAAAATACTTTTTGCATAGTGGTGCTCTTCTCCAAACCACCCATACCAACTATTCTAATAGCCTCTAGATTACCACCTACTTCAAATAAGATGGTTTTTGAACATGATGATTCCTCGAGGATTAGCTAGTTCATGGGAACTATATGTTTTACAAGGAGGATGTGAGCAGCAATAGCCAGGGGACGGGGGTATGGGAGACGTGGACAACGGTAGAGCTGGCCAGGGGACGCGGTGGCGGGAATTGTGTGGGGAAGAGGGTTGGAGGCTAGGGTTGAGGGAGGAGATGGTGTTAGGGTTAGGGTTAGGGTTAGGGTTGGGGGTGGATTTTATTAATGGGAGCGGGAGTGATTTCACATCATATAAAACTTCCATGTTAGCTAATAACAGATGCCCATCATATAAAACTTTTATATTAGCTAATAAATAGGCACTTTCGGTAAACTACACCCATATCATCGCTAGTGAGCTCTGACGCCTATTAGAAGAAGGGTATAGACTACCTTATAACAATGTGAAAGATGCAAGATTGATGCTACAAACCATTAGCTGTTATTTATCAAAAAATACTTTTAAAAATTTAATAATTATAATTTTCTAATTAAGAAATTGGAGGACGTTAGTTTGAAGAAAAAGCACTAAACAAAATATACAACATATTTTTGGTTAATGGCTGAGGTGTCTTAGAACACTCATACAAGAGAAGGTGTTACCGAAATTATTCCCAACATCTTACATCTTCCCCCTCTTCCTCCTCGTGGCACCCTGCGCCACCAGCTTGCCTCCTCCCATCTCACACTTGTTCCTTTTTTTTTTCTTTTCCTTATTTTATTTCTTTCTCTCTCCCCACGCTCCACACCCCCCCCCCCTCTCTCTCTCTCTCTCTCTCTCTCTCTCTCTCTCTCTCTCTACCCCCGTGAGCCCATTAACCCGGCCGAGAAAGAAGGGGGGACACGGTCTTGGGGACAGGAAAACACCTCATCTGACTCTCCCTACACCGTTCTGCCCCCACAATCTTCTTCTTCCTTTTCTTTTCCTTCTTGTCTAAAACCACCAAATGAAGTTAGATTCTTAAAGAAAAAGGAAGCTGGAAACAACTCTCCTCTGTTCCTCGTCCCTCTCCTGGCCTCCCACTGCCCCTGCTCGTATCTTTCTCTCCACACCGCTTAGCATTTAAGCTTTCCTGGATTCTCTTATCTTTCTCTTCTAACACCCTTTAACCCATTCCGAGATCTAAGACCATGGGATGATGGCCACATTTGGCTTTGTGAGCTAGAGGTCGAGTACTGTAAACCATTTTCCTTCTTTTGTTCCACAAATACGTGGACTTTTATGGAAATTTGAGGCCATATTCAGTGGATTTAGTAGCGAGGGCTCTTCCCTATTCTCTTCCCTTCTCTTGGTTCCCTAATCCTCACTTTTCTTCTCTGGTCTCGGTGGAGAGAGAAAAATCTCAGCTTTTTGGGTTCTGGATTCTTGATTCAACGCTGCTTAGCTTTTAAGCTAAAGTAGTCGTCTTAAAAGCATCTCTGGCTTCTTCCCTTTTGGACCTTTTCATATTTTCTAATCCATTTCTAGCTCAAGACGCATGGTAGCCATATTTGGTCTTTTAAGCTAGATATTGAGTAGTAGGAACCATTCTCCACAATTTTATGGGGTTGGAGGCCAGTTTCAGTTGATTAAGCGAGAACACTGTCTACACTCTTCCTTTCTTTGCATTGGTGTGGGGAGGGGGGAGATGGGGTGCGTTCACTCAAGGGTGGAGAAGGATGAGGCAGCGCAGAGATGCAGGGAGAGGAAGAGGCTCATGAAACTGCTGCTGAGCCGCAGGGCGGATCTCGCTGCTGCCCACATGTCATATCTCCAGTCCCTGAGGAACACCGGCGCCACCCTTCGGCAGTTCACAGAGGTGGAGTCCATGGTCCCTGTGAATGCCCTGCCCAGCCTCACGTTGCCCCCCTCGCCGCCCCCCCCACCCCCTCTGCCCCCTTCCCCTCCACCCCCTCCCCACTTTAGCTCAATTACGAAGGAGGGGGAGGAGGAGGGTACCGAAGAGGACTCAATTGATATAGATGACAATGGCAGCTGCCCGGCGCCGCCACCTCTGGTCCACAGCTCGGCATGGGACTTCTGGGACCCATTCGGTCTGCCAACCTGCTCAAATTCGCCTTCTCCAGTTCTTCAAAGAAAGGATGGAAGAGAGGTGGTGCAGACTGCCGTGGAAGAAGAGGATTGGGCGGAGACAAACACGGAGTTTGGGGATGATGCAGAGGAGGAGGAGAAGGTGGAGGGGAAGGAGAATGCTTTAGTGGTTGGTCAGAATGTGGTGCTGAATCCCATCAAGGAGAACTCTCCAGTCAGAGAATTCACAGATGATAACTCGTCTGCAGTGAGTTGGTACACCAAGGACACTGACATGGCATTGGTGGTGTGGAGGAGCAAGAAGACGTTGGCGGGGATTGTGAAGGAGCTGGATGATTATTTCTTGAAAGCAGCGGCAGGTGGGAGGGATGTGGCAGTTCTTCTGGAGCCCAACCACGGCCAGCGTCATCCCTGTGACTTTGAAGGGAAAAAGGGTATCTGATGTTGCTTCTCATATTATTTACATGACAGCATGTTCTTTGTTCTTATGACATTGAAGGAGTCCCTTCCCACATGGTTCTTTACCTTAGTGTTATTATCTCTATTATATCTTTTAGTACTAACCTGCTTGTTATATAGGTTTTTTTGGGTTCTGATATTGTTTTCGCTTGCATATGGATAGAGGAGTGGAATTTGCATGTATTTTTGTTACATCAGTGTGACTGCAGAAGGTCTAACACACCAGATTCACAGGATAAGACTTGTTACTATGTACCTTCTAGTTGTATCTGGACTATCGCATGGTTTCTTTTGAAACATCTATATTGACGAAGTTTTTTATCAGGTAGTAGCACCTATCCTTAGAATTCTTTTAGCAAAGAAAAATATGCATGTTTTTTCCTTATTCAGTCAAGCTTCAGAGTTCTGCTTCTAACAAATCAGTGGTTAAAGCATATAATTGAAAGTTATCGTTATTTAGGGTGTTCTCACAAGTTTAGGTTATTTTATACATTTGTCAAAATTGCTGGTCAATTTTCTGCTGGCATTAACTACTTGTTTTTCTCCAGAGGAAAATCAGCAACAAAAATTTGAGTATTTGGCTGTAGCATATTTACATTGCAAATACTGCTACTTAGTGAATGGTAGGAGGTAGTTTTAGGGGCGCTATCAGGTCAGCTTGGGTTAGGTTACCAGCCAGCCTGGACCCTGAACCCTAAAGGGGATTGGGTCTAAATTTTTATCTAGACCCTACCCACAATCAATCAATTCGGGTTCCGGTCTGGTATCCATGGAGCTATAAGACTCTTCCGGTCTATATGTCAGGTGTGGACTGGGTCTCATTCTGGGCGAACAACAGGTCCACATGTGGAAAACTAGAGGTGATTAGAGAAAAGAAATAAATGATAATGAATGATGGTTGGATGTGGGACAACCGTGATGATGGAAACTTTTCGTGGGAGGCGACATGAGAGGCCAAGTGATGGTGGTGGAAGGAAAACTGTAATTTATTAAAATAATTATAAGAAAAACCAAGGAATAAAATTATACAAAATAACTTATATCAGGTAAATCATTGGTTTCATGTTATGTGCGGGTCAAGTAGGGTATGTCTTTGGACCCGTACCCGACCCAAAGTTCATGGGTCTGGATTGTTTCCGAGGCTACAGGTCCAAATAACAGACCTATTGTTGATTCAATATATGAAATACGTTGCAGCGTCTTTATCTTCTATACTTCACAATTCACATTATTCCAACCTCAACCAATTCTTCTTCAAGACTGAAGAGCTCTTCATGAACAAATATACTGACGGGCAGCACGAGGATTCTGTTATTACAATTTGATTTTATCTTGTCCATGCATATATTACTATGACATGAAAAATTACACCAGACTGAGTCCATTCTTACTTCCTAAACATTTATATGAAATTTGAACACAAATGTACATGTGTCTGAATTGGTTCCTCCACTTTGTTGTAAGTAGAGTCCTATGATTTACACTTGGAACCTAGGGTCTAACAACTGTTCCTACAACATTACCTTGAGCTAATTAGTTGTACAGTAGGGGAGCTTCTGAAGTGATACATTTTCTCAGATTTAGCAGGATTTTTTTTTTCTGTATCACAGTTTTATTTTAGTCAAAAATTTGCAACCTGTTTTGCCCACAGGGAAGAGTTTAAAGTCTGCCAAGGTCTTCAATGCATTGTCTTGGAGCTGGTCTTCCAGACCCCCACAGTCTAACAGAGGTGCTTATGTTCAAGAAGCAAGCGATGCTTGTAGGCCTCAAAACCATTGCATGACACTTGAAAAGCTTTATGCTGAGGAACAGAAGCTCTACAAGGCAGTTAAGGTAACCACACTAGTAAAAAGAAGATACGTGGAACCACTCTCAAACTTGCCATGATGTCAAAATGATTGGCCTTTTTATTGCTGTTGCAAATTATTTCTTTACAAAGCCAAAAAGATTCACTTCCTGTGGTTTGATAGGCAAACAAAATGCCATGACTTTTCTTATATTTAGTTTAGTATGGAAACATCTGTTGTCTTTTTCTCTTTTAATTTATTGTATCTTTAACAATAACTGTTAATATTACCATGATGAGCAGGCACTCTTCCCTCAATTACTGTTTTATTTTTATTAGTCATTCAAGGGTTTTATTTCTTGAGGTCAAATATTTAATGCAGATGCTTGATTATACTAGCTTATGTGGCTTGACACTAATCTATTTAATTACGATACTTGTGGTTGTGAGATTTTGCTTTCATATGATTGATAAGGAGGTGGAAAATCTATATATTATTGAAAAGAATGAGAAGTTTAAATTTCAGATATTCCATTTAGATTCTATTTGTCACTTTGTTCCCCAAAACACCCTTGACTATGCATTCGCCAATCATATCCAAGGTTGCATAAGATCTGAAGGACAACAATCCCCAAGCAAGGCTGAAATCTAAGAATGCAAATTGGCAGGTGATTGAATTATTTGAAAAATTTGGCAATAGAATATCCATCTTACACCGTTAATTACTAGCCCATTGTACATTTACTTTGAGAATGAAACCCTTTAGCATTGATAATTTTAATCCAAAAAGAAACTCAACATTACTTATTAGTATGAGAGATAAAACCAAAAAGTCAAAGGTGTAGTGAATCCTACCCACTGAAACTGTTATGAAGGCTTCTCTAGCTTACAATGTTAAAAGTTCACACAGACACTCAAAATCAGTAATGGCAAGAAATTAAGGGGATCCTAGTACTAGGCCGAAACCATGATGCAAATTGTATGGAACAAGTCAGAGAAACACATGTTTCTCTCATCTCTCTGTAATGATATGAATCCAGAACAAATGAGAATTCAGTATTAACATGCCCTCTCAAACCATTTTGGAGAACCGTTTTGGTACATAGCATTATTGCCTTTGATTATCTACCATCATGGAAGCATCTAAGACATGCCTCCTTTGCATAAGAGAATCCTGTAAGGAGATAACATCTACGGGTGGCATTTCCTCATAATGTTTGTTTACAACTCTGTAAAAGATACTCATCAGTTACCATTATATTTGATATATATAATTTATGATATCTTGAATCTCATTTTTGAAGGCATAATATATTCTCAAAAATTTTTGAAGACATGAGATGTAAGATTTACTATTTAATTCCAATCATAACCTTGAATTCTTCATGGTCTAGAAAATGCTTTTCATTTTTTGAAGGCGTAATAGTTCTCAAAAATTTCGTAAGACATAATATGTAAGATTGAGTATTTAATTCCGATCATAGCCTTGAATTCTTCATGCCTTCCAAAATGCTTTTCTATTTCATCCCAACAGACTTTCTAGAGTGTGATAGTTGTTAGCTTTAGATGTCAAGACCAAACTAGAAGAGCGCACTGTTGGGTTAAATCACAATATCAAAAGTGTCCAGAAGTCAAGAAATATTTTTAAAAACGTGTAGAAGTCAAGGAATCCTATTACATGTTAACTATTAAGTTGTCTGAAAGAGACATCTTCAGAAATGAAGTCTTTATCTTACAAACAATGAAAGTTGAAGGGTTCATGAGAAAGCTATGCAAGAATGAAGATGGGTGTCTTCAAATGGTAAGGCAAGAAAGAAAGAGGAGTAGGAATGAAAAGGAGAGTTATAATTAGTCTCAGGGTGTGGTCCCATGATTACAGATTCCCAATTTGTTAATTTTTTTGGTTGCCTTAGTAATAATATATGTTAAGAGTCTTTGTTTTATTCCTCCCCGTCATCATATGTGTTCACTCGCATGAGTAAAAGTAGAATAGGTTAGTTATTATGAGTGTTTAATTGTAACAGTGCTTCCAGATTTTTATCTTAGGACCCCAGACCTCAAAAATTCTTTGAAATGTTTAGTAATGGGGTTTGCTAGTGCTGAGGCCATTTTCCTTAGAGTAACCATAAGGATAATGGATCCTCTAAGAGACATGAGAAAATAAAAAAATAAAATAAAAATAGAGAAGTTTGAAGCAGTCTGGAGCCTCAGAGTATTGTTGGTCACATATCAGATGAGTGGTGTGAAAGAGTGGCAACCCAATGACTGGTGACTCATAAGTAATGATCAAGAGTGCCTACAAAGGATCAATGATGATAATTGAAACATTTGAATGTGCATTTATGATTAACAAAAATAGGCAAGCATGTCCAATAAGAATTTACTAGAAATTTGTTAGATGCAGCGCAGATTGCTCCCCTGACACTAAGTATTCAAGTTGGAACCAGATCATCTACTACATTTCTATGCACAAGCGGAGGTCAACAAGACCATATATAAGGCAGTAAACAAGCCAAATGCAAGCAAGTTGAGGCCAGCTCAAGCTTGGTTAATGGTCAGCTCATGTCAGGCTGGGAAGATTCAGCTCATGCTCAGTTCATATAGAACCAAGCCAATTCAAGCTCGGATTGCTTGAACTCGACGTACGAACTGAGATGAGCTCAGGTTTGTGTAACTTGATAGCCACTCCCCTTGCTAAAAATGGAGGAGCAGTGGAGGGCTTGGAGGACCATGGAGGGGAAGGAGGAGAGATGGGCTGGGCAAGGATCAACATTGTGACAATGTGTATTGCAAGTCCCATTGGTTCAGTCTCCATCTCCATGACAGGTGGTGCTGGGGCCAGGCCAGTTGCCATTCTCCATGCCTTCTTACTGAAACTCCATCACTCCTTGTAAAGTTCCAGCCCTCCTATATCATTCCAGTAATGGGGCTTAATTAGACAAAGAGGCTGTAGCGAAGAAGGCAAAGTTGGATTATAGATGTTCTCCACTGCACTTCTTCATTTAATCAGAGAGAGGAGGGTGGAATAGGCCTCCATTTATTTTTTCACATTTAGGTGAGTTGCAGAAGAGATGACCATGGAAGTTGGTGACTGGTGGTGGTGAGTTCTAGTGGGAGAAAGGGGTTAGGATATGACCTCTACTATTGCAAAGAGAGCCAACAAAGAGAATGCGAATCCCACACTTATCTATTCTCAATCCAATGGCTATATTGATTAACTATTGTGTGTGAATACATCTTTTCCATAGAAATCTTATAATACTTAAAAATAACAAAAGATCTTACTATTTACAAAATGATTAATCATATAATTTATGGACCACTTGAGCTATTTTCAGCCAAACTCAAGTTTGATGCTTTTACTTCTAGAGCTCAAAATTTGAGCTTATCCTTGGCTGATTTAATAAGTGAGCCAATATCAAGTTGAATTTCCAGCCAAACATGATCTGCTCGTGAACAGCTTATCAATTGATGATTCTAACCGTATGCATCAGAAATTCAATGCCCATAATCAGAGCAAAGGAGCAGGATACAACTGAAATCACTATCAAATGCGACATACTTTATGGGAGAAAAAGAAGTATCACAAGATGAAGTAGATCTACACGAGGAGAATGCTGCCCTGGTAATTTAACTACAAGAACGCAACAGAAAGATTCAGATGTTATGAATGAAAGAAGAGTAGTTATTGCAGGAAAATGAAAAGGTTGAATTGGAAGTGATGGAAGCACTTAGATGTGTTTTGAGTTAAGGTGGTCTTGTTTTACTAATTATTAATTATATGTGGAGGTTGACGAGTCGTATTAATGTAGACCACCAGGTTTTATAACAATTGATCGGACTTCTTAAAATTGAAGTCTTTATGTAATTAGAAGTATCAAAGTTGAAATCTCATGAAAAGGCTACATGAGGATGGAAATGAATGTGTTCAAGTGACAAGTCAAGAAAGAAAGATCTACAGGGAAGGAAGAGATTCTGCTATATTATTGACATTCATTGCTTATCATTGTCATACTAGAATTAATTCCTAATTTATTATCCTAGTATTATCCCCGGCTTGTATAGACCTTTTGTTTTCAGTGATTGTTTTGAGTCTGGTTTGAATATGAATTCTCACAAGTTGCCATGGAGTATTTGAGTGGGTCTAGGAAAGCTTTGGGGAGGTGTTGGATAGTAAATTCAAGAGTAGGACCCAAGTTTTGTCCTACTAGGACAAGTGTGGAAGTCTATTTATATATATATGTTGTGGTGAACCACGATGCTGTGAGAACCTTAGATTAAAAAGGGGTGTCTTTGGTTTCAAGGAGAGAGTTTGTGGGTACACTGTAAGACTTCTTTTTGGAGCACAATGGAAGCCGACCATTGGTTCGGTTTGTCATAATTTCTCTAATAAATTTTGTTTGTCTCTCCAGATTTATATTTCTTGTCTATTCTTGGCATTGTGTTGGTGTTTTGTTCGTAAGATCTTGGGCCAGTGTGTCATCTATATTGAGATTGTACTGTTCTACAAGGCGTCTATCACGCTCCGACACATTGGCATGAGCCAAACACATGACAAATGGCTGCAAATCCCATAGGGCTTAGGCCCATAAGACATGCGAGTTTTTCTTGCATCTTTTAGTCCAAATATAGATCTTCCAAAAAGAGTTATTTTAATTATAAGTGGTTGTGCTAAGATTTGGACCATCTAAAACCCAAAGATTATAATTTTAACATCAATATTTAATAATTTCATAAGTATGAAGTTAATCATTGATATGGTCTCCAAATCACCAGTAGATCTCAACAATATTTTCCAATACATAAATAAATCCAAATAAGGAAATTCAACTAAACCTAAGCTCTCCAGGACACTGCCCATAACCTAGTCCTTACTGCTTCTCAGCATTTGAAAGATGACCGGAAAAATAAAGTAATAAGCTAACAATCCTGCAAGATACCTCTAACACCTCTAGTTGGATCAAGCACAGAATAAAAATGTTTAGATAAGTGCAGATATCATAAAGGATGTAAATTGTAAATCAGGATAAGATTTCCATAATTGATTCACAGTAGTTAACAACTTAAGCAGTTAACTTTCAAAATAAGAGTGAAAAGTTAGGTTAAATATAACTGTTTAAAAACTATAATTTCATAAAATTTTCAAGAAATAATTATAGATACAACCCTCTCTCAGTCTTTGTGAGTATGGCCACGATTAGCCCTGTGACAAGGCTCGAAACCATATTTGATCCTGTGGTGCATGCTTGAAATCACATTTGGCCCTGTGATAGAGGTTCAAAAGAACTAGTTTCTGAATATATGTTGCGAATGATTGGCCCCGGTGGCTGTGCTTGAACCTTTTATTAGAGAGTAGCCAAGAATTTTGTGCATCAATTCTAAAACAATTTTTAGCCACAAATATGAGGTTTTCAAATACTCATAGGCTTTTTGAATATGTAATCATCAAGATGGTACAACATTGCGTAGTTTCATGATTCGACATGATACACCAATATAACATCTCTTTTTAACATATTTACATCATGAAAAATATAAATAGCATACTCGATAAAATTTTCCATGCTTGATTTATATTTAAAATTAATTCCTTATACAAGGTAAATCAAGCATAATATTTATTTTTAATCACTTTATAAACAACTCTATAAAGTTAAATTTTAAGAACTATTGTCATTTCAAATTGCAGATACATATTGTTTAGAGATGTGAATATGCTGATCTCACTAAATCAAGAACAAGTTTTAAAATAAATTTTCTAAAAATGTTACATGAAATGCATGACAAAACAGTAGGGTGATAGAGACACTTACAGATCTAGAGCGACAATGTTCAGAAATTTCCCCCAGCAAAAGGTTACACTTAACCTACAACAAATACATTGGTCATTAAGTTTCCTTTAAAATATCCTAAAGCATAATCCTTACAACCCAATCTTTCCTCTACTTTTAGGCATAGGGAAGGTCCTACTAGGTTGCACGACCCTCTTGGAGCTTTACAATCTAAGGTCCTTTCATATCAGGAATAATAATCTTAGATCTGCAAATCAATAGCTCTACCTTTAGATAGAGCCCTAATCTAGACACAGTCCCCTTGCCTAATATATAAGGACCCCCAATCGATTTATGTATCTCCTAAAATACAAGAATCCCTAATCTAAACATTCATCAACTGCCCTATCTTAAAATAATTAAAACATCGAATGAGGACTTAGTGATTACTCAGGCATAGGTGTAGAAACACTAGATGGATGCTCCTTGGAGATCATGGATTTTAGTCTCTTGATTAGAGAGAGAATGGTTAGATCCTGCACACAAATAGAGATATGACATAGAGATGTAGATAGAGAGGAGAGAATACTACAAATTGACGGTGATAGGGGAGATGTCCAGCAACCCATGGGATACATCTGCGGCATCATAGAGGAGATGTCTAGCATTGTCATAGTGAAGATGTTCGACAACGTCGTAGAGGAGACGAACAGTGGCATCACACGATGGTGCTTGAGGATGCTTGCACATAAGTTAAGCAACAGTAGGAATGAGGAGGAAGCAAGGAGAGGGGCACACAAGGGAGAGAATATAAGAGAGGAGGCATTAATATGAAGGGAATTAACATGTGTGGAGAGAGAAAAAGGAAGGTACTTGGGATTGTGGGATTACCTTGTCCATGTTTAGTGGTGCGAGCATATAGGGAGGATAATAAGGAAAGGAAGGGTGAGATATCATGTGGGGATTAATGTGTGCATGATTTGTTGGCATGAAGGGAAGAAAAAAGAGGAGAGAAAATAAAGGCATGTCCTTGTTGGTGGGCTGGCATGAGAAAGGAGGAAAGAAGAAAAAAAAGGGAAGGGCATGACTTGGTTGGCTCGGTTTGCAGGGAAGAAGAAGGAACGAAAGAGAGAAGAAGGAAGGCATGTGATGCGACTGACTGGTTGGTGAGGAGAGGTTGGAAAGAAGAGAAAGGAAGGTGCACTTGGCGAGATTGGATGGCTGGTGGGGTGATGATTGGTAACAAGAATAAAGGAGGAAGAGGGTGTGATAGCTGCTGGTATGTTTGCTCAATGGGCAAAAGAAGAGGGGCAACAACACGGTTTGGTTGGTTAAGGAGAAAAAGGAAAGAAGAAGAAAGGAATGAAGGCACTTGGCTAACTTGGTTAGTAGGGGAAAGGAAAGAAGAAAAGAAAAGGAATAGAGGATTGCTGGCCCGTTCGGTCGGGAGGAAGGAAGGGGGGGGGGAGAAAAGGAAGGAAAGAAAATAGGGGAGAGGATGATTTGAGGTGGGGTGGTGGTGGTGGGAAGAAGCTAGTGGTTTTAGGGCGTTTCATCATACCCTTTCAAAGGAAATTTCGTCCTTGAAATTTTGACATACTAAAGTCTTTGAAGTACTTGGGGTACTTTTTCTAGATTTCCTTCTCAAGCTCTCAAGTTGCCTCCTGCCTTCAGCGATTGCTCCACTGGACCTTAACATTTGGAATGGCACGCCACCTCAAAACTTGTTCCATTCTATCCACAATTTTCATTGGTTACTCGTCATAAATGTGATCTTCTTTGAGCTATATAGGCTCGAATTCCACCACATTGCTAGGGTCTAACACATTTTCTAGTATAGAAACATGGAATACATTATGAACTCTACCAAATATGAATGGTAGAACTGGGCAGTAAGCTATCTGACCCTTTTTAGGATCTCGAATGGACCTAAATAAATGGAACTCAGCTTGCCCCGAACTCTGGAGCTCATCGTTCTAGGTGACACCTGAAATAATACATGATGTCCCCACTTGAAATTTCAGGATTATGCTTTTATCAGCATATTTCCTTTTGCTTTGAGCTGCAAAGTCATTTTCTGATAAACTGAATCTTCTTAATAGTTTATTGAACATTTTCGTGCCTTAATAATCTTCTTTCACCAATGTCGTTCCAACATATAGGAGATCTATAACTACTCCTATACAAAGCTTCCAAAGGAAGCTATTTGGATGCTGGCCTAATAACTTTTGTTATAAACAAACTCTACTAAGAGTAAGCGATATCCTAAGAACCCTTTAGATCCAATACACAGGATCTCAGCATATCTTCCAGAATTTGGATTGTTCTCATTGACTGCCCATCAGTCTTTAGAGTGAAAGGCTACATTGAATTCCAACTTGGTTCTCATGGCACGGCGCAAAGTCCAGAATTAAGGGATAAATCTTGTATCCCTGTCAGATACAATAGACATTGGAGCACCAAGGAGCCTTACAATCTAATCAATATACAACTTTGAAGCCTCTTAAGAGAAAAACCGACCTTAATAGGCAAGAAATGTGTTGTCTTTGTTAGTTTGTCTATAATTACCTAAATGGCATCACTGCCTTTAGAAGTCTCAGGTAGGCCTTTCACGAAGTCCATAATTATATGCTCCCACTTCCATGTTGGTATAGAAAGAGGTTGTAGCAGCCCCACATGCTTTTGACGCTCAGCTTTTGCTTCTTAACGAACCAAACAATGTGTGACATATGAAGCAATTTTCATTTCATGCCATCCACTAGAAATTCTCTTAAATATCTTTATATTTTGGTACCTCCAAGGTTCATAGTGTAAGCAAAGTTATGGGCCTCCTTCAGAATCTCTTGCTTTGACTTTGGATTCTTAGAGGTGTATAATCTATTTACCAAATCTCATAGAACTATCCTCATTATACTGAATTCTGGTTGGGCACCAGATTTTATCCCTTCTCTAATTTTCTGCAATTCTAGATGTTCTCCTTGAGATACCTTGCTTCTCTCAATCAAGATAGGCTGCACTTTAAGGGTAGCAAGCTAGGCATCAAAATTATACAACTGCACCTTGATTCTTGGCCTTTCCAGGTTTTTTAGGATATGCTTCTGTGAAGTGATCAGAGCTGCTAAGCTATTCAAGAATTTGCTGCTCAAAGCATCTGCCACTATATTTATCTTCCTTGGGTGATAACTGACGACCATATCAGAGTCCTTTAACGACTCCAACCACCTCCTCTATCTCAAATTCAGCTCATTCTAAGTGAAGATATACTTTAAGCTCTTGTGATCCGTGAAGATCTTGTTAGGTTCCTCATATAGATAACAACAAATTTTTTTAGCAAATACTGCCGCTGTTAACTCCAAGTCATCAATAGGGTAGTTCTATTGTTATAACTTTAGCTACAGTGAGGCATAAGCCACCACCTTCCTGTTCTGCATTGGAACACATCCCAAGACTTTCTTGGAAGTATTAGTATCAATAGTGAAGCCTCCACTCCCGAAAGATAATGCGACAACCGAGGTTGATACAAGCCACTTCAACTCCTAAAAACTCTGTTCATGTTCTTTTGTCCATTCCAATTTGGCCCCTTTGTGAGCCAAGTGAGCTAGAGGCACGGTGATGCTAGAAAATCCTTCAACAAATCTCTATAGTATCCATCTAGCCCAAGAAAATTATGGACCGGATACATTAGTTGCTCGGCTCCATTCTACCTAGGTTTCCACTCACTTTGGATCCACAAAGATGCCATGTTTAGAAATTACATTGCCTAGGAAAGAGATATTTTCCAACTAGAATTCATATTTTTAAATTTTGCATAAAGTCTGTTCTCCTAAGGTCTGCAACACGATCCTCAAATGCTTCTCATGTTCTTCATGGCTCTTGGAGTACATCAAGATATCATTAATGAAGACCACCACACATTGGCCCAAGCAGGGTTTGAACACTCTTTTCATTGGATTCTTAAAAGCCATAGGGGCATTTGTAAGTCCAAAGGGCATCACTTGAAATTTATGATGCCCACTCCTCGTCTAGAAGGCTGTCTTGGGCACATCATCAGCCTTGATGTTTAATTTATGGTAGCCGGATTGAAGGTCAATCTTTGAAAAAACCTGTGCACCTTGCAGTTGATCAAAAAGATCATTTATCCTTGATAAGGGTATTTGTCCTGGACCGTCATCTTATTAAACTCTTTGTAATCAATGCATAACATCATTTTTCCAGCCCTTTCTTGACAAAAGGTATGAGTACTGCAAGGAGAGACACTAGCCTTGATGAAGCCCTTATCATGCAATTATTGAAGTGCTCATTTAGCTCCTTCAGTTTCGTTGGGGCCATTCATTATGGAGCCTTAGAGATACGTCCAGTGCCAGACAATAAATCAATAGAGATTTCTATCCCTTTATTTGGAGGCAGTCCTGGCAAATGTTCTAGAATGACATCTGGAAGCTCCTTATATAGGGATGCAATCTAATTTTAACTCTTCTCGTTGAAAGTCAATTACTGTGGCTACAAACCTTGTACATTCTTTCCTTAGTCGTCGACTAACTTGCATAGAAAGAGATCACCCAAGAAGGGGCATTGACACCACTGTAGGTGAAACTGAATTCTATTTGCTCTAGGATCTGAAAGGCCACCCTCTTTCCAAAAGCAGCCCATTGTGACATGATAAGAAGCCAACCAGTCCATCCTGGGGATGATACCAAAGTCTTTCATATCTTGGTCCATTAAGTCAGCTAAAAGTTCATGATCTTTGATGCTCATAGTACAAGACTTGCAGACTATATCAATCACAATAATGCTTCCATTTTGGGTGGAGATATAGCTCAGAATCTAGAGGCACAGGCACTATCACAAGATGTGGGTAGCCCCAGGATCAATCTTAATATAGGCATATGTAGAGGATACCCTAATGATAACTATCAAAATTCAAGGTTTAACTATTACTCATAACCCGAACTAAACTAGACAACATGATTCATAGCTAGCATAAGAGCAATTATGCATATACTTAAGCATTAATAAGCATAATAATTCATTAGGGTACCTATCACCATTGCATTTGATGCTTGCACTCCATGCTGAGTTTGGGCTTAGATCGGAGCATGTCTGGGGCTTCTGCCTCGCTCCTTGATCTTCCTTGTAATGGTAGTTTGACCAGTTTGAGAAGTCCACCCAACTGGAGGAGTTAGGAAAGATCATGGCCTCAGTGTAGTCTAGGATGTCTAACCAAATGGGGCTCATGTGATGAGGGTGCTAGCCACATTAAAAACAACCCCTGAGAACTGACGACCTTTCCTCTTAGTGTAGAACCCATTACACTTGCCACACCATGACCCCCTTCTCTACCATGCCCCATCATTATTTTTGAAGGTTCCTTGCCTCTTGGGTTAGTTACTAGAAGGTTGACCACCTTGTTGCCTGCCAAATCTAGACCTCTATTTTAGATTATGGTCTCTCTCTTGTTGCACACTATCCACCTCCTCTAGTTTCTCTTTGTTCGCCATTTCCCTGAATATGGCCAGCTCCAATGGCTCAATAACAACCCAAATCTTTGGCCTCAGCATTCTATTGAATATTCATGCCTTGCTGGCATTAGTAGCCACAAGCTCTAGAGCAAATATGGATAATTCAGTGAACCTGGCCTTGAACTGGGCCACCGTCATACTCCCTTGTGTCAGCCTGATAAACTCTTATGATATCTAATACTCTGGGGGTAGTGCATGTCCAAGAATTCTTGATGGAACAGCTTGGAGAAAAAGGGCTTTGTCTCGTTCTTATGCTCTCTTGACACCTTCCCTTTTTTTATAGGCCCCACCCTAAAGCTAATAGAAGGTGAAAGCAGACCTTTTCTTGATTGGTGCAGTCTGTGGTGGCACAACCTTCTTTATCTCCTTTAATAGTTGGTAGGTTTTAGTAGGTTCAAGGGATCCCTCAAAAGATAGGTGGTGCCATCGTCTTGACTTTAGAGAACCCCTGTTCTTGCCTTGAGGGACGACCACCCTTGGTAAATGTTTTATAATTGTAAAAGACATTGGTAAGATTTGGAGCATCCAAAACTCTAACATACTAATTTCAACATCAACATTTAATAATTCCATAAATATTAAGTTTAGTCATTGACATTGTCTTCAAATCACCAGTGGATCGTACATAATATTTTTCAATGCATGGATAAGTCCAGATAAGGAAATCCAAGCGAGTCCTAAGCTCTCTAGCACATTGCCTATAATCTAGTCCAGGTTACTCAGAATTGAAATAGGACAAGAAAAATAAAATAATGAGCCAACAGCCTAGTAAAATACCTCTAACACCTCTAGTTGGATCAAGCATATAATAAAAATATTTAGATAAATGAAAATATTACTATTAATTCATAAAGGAAGTAAGTTATAAATTAGGATAAGATTTTCATAACTGGTTCACAATTAAGGCTTGTTGTACCGATGCTTACTATCTTATACAGGGCATATCGTACCGTACCGCTACCGAACTAAGACTTGGTATAGGGGGCATACGGAGTCTCAGTATGCTGAACTAACCTCTATACTAGATGTACCAGCACTATACCGCCATGGTATTAGTATGGAATTTGTTTCCAGGATTGTGAACCTTGCTTTTGAATATTTCAATACCTCATTTGCGGCTAAAAAATTGGTGGGAAAAATTTTTGGTTACTCTCTAGTTTGATTATGATTCGGTCTTAGCCAGCGAGGCCGATCGCTTGCAAATATATATTTAGAAACTAGTTTTTTCGAGCCTTCATCATAGAGCTAGATGCCTACACCAAAAGGGCAAATGTGGTTTCGGGCCTTATCATAAGGCTAATGATGGTCATAATCACAAAGACTACGATATCTCAATAGCTTATATTTAATCTAGTTTTTCACTCTTATTTTAACAATTAATTACTTAAGTTGTTGACTATTGTGAACAAGGTTTGCTGAATCGATACTAAAGGGTGTATTGGTCGGTGATCAGTTCAGCATGGTATGGGTTTGTACCACATCATTCTGAGGCATATCAAAAACAAGGAGAGGGAGAAAGGAGAGAAGAGAGTGAGGGAGAGGGAGGGAGCAAGGGGGAGGGTTGAGGATTAAACCTTGACCTTAACCCTAGCGGAGCAAGGTAGAGTAAGAACGAGAGAGCCAAGGGACCTCCAAGGGACCCTAACGGAGCGAGCGAGAGAGTGAGAGAGATGGAAAGGAGGGGATGCTTACCATTGACATCATCGGGAGGGGGGAGCATCATTGATGAGTGGAGGTGGGAGGTGATCTATGTAAGGGAGGGGGGCTTCTCTCAAACACGATAGAGCTCAGGGAGGGGCGATTGTGAGTGGGCCGGATAGGGGTGGTGGGGTTCTCGAATGATCTGAGTGAGAGAGGAGGGGGGTTTTACTGAGCCAGCTGGGGAGGGGGGAGGGTTTAATCAAACGGTCGGCCTTTGTTTCGAGCCAATAGGGTGAACTATCTCGATTTTCTATAGGTTCGGTTCAGTATGCCCCAAGCTAGGCAGATCGGGTTGGTGCGGCCAACCCTAGGGGAGAGAATACTATATGTTAGCGGTGGCTAGCAGTTATAGAGGAGACATCTAATGGCACCGTGGGAAGATATTTGGTGTTGTTGCAGGGAGACTTCCAGTGGCATTACATAGGAGATGCTCGGTGATCGGTGATGTCATAGGGGCGATGTCTGATGGTGTCACAAGGTGGTGCTAGGGGATGCTCGCACATGAAGAGAAACAATGAATAAGGAGGAAGTAAGGGGTTCAAATTGCTTAGGGTAAAGAGAGAGATGTTGACGTGGGAAAGAATTGGAGGGAAGAGGAGTGGATGAGAGATAGAAGATAGGAGAGAAGGAGGCATTGGCATGCGTAGGAATCAACACGTGTGGAGGGAAAAGAAAGGAAGTTCGCTGGAATTGTGGGGTTGTCATGTCCATGAGTTGTGCAACCATGTGGGGAGGAAAATAAAGAAGGGATAGGTATTGCAGATTAACACGTGATTTGCTGGTGGGCTAGCATGCACGGAAGGAGGAAAGAGAAAAAGGGAAGGGCATGACTTGGGTGGCTTGGTTGGTAGGGAAGACGGAAAGAAAGAAGGAAAGGATGAGGAGCAATTGGTTGGCTAGCGAGGAGAGGAAAGGGAGAAGAGAAAGGAAGGTGCACTCGGGGGGATTGACTGGCTAGCAAGGAGATGATAGGAAGAGGATAAAAAAAGAAGGAAGAGGGTGCGACAACTACTGATCCGCCTAGTCAATTGGTAGGAGAAGAAGAGGGGCAACAACATGGCTGGGTAGGTTGTCTTAGTTGGTAGGGAGGAGGAAAGAACAGTGGAAAGAGGGCTCTTGGCTTGGTTGACAGGGGAGAAGGAAAGAAGAAAATAAAAGGAAGAGAAAATTGCTGGCTTATTCAGTTTGGGAAGAAGGAAAAAGGAGGGAAAAAAAGGATAGAAAGAAAACAAGAAAGAGGAGGATTCGGGGGGGGGGGGGGGGGGACGAGAGGGGGGCGTGGACAAGGTGGTTTTAAGGTGTTTCGGTATTTGAGCTAGGTGGAATACTCTATATTTATAGTTCGACATGGTTCTAGAGTTTCCAGTAATTCCTTGTACCTATGTGCAAACATGTCGACTTTGTGTTCCAATATATAAATTGTGATGGCCGATTATACCACTATCATTATGGTTAACTTTACCATTTCTATCCTACTTCAAATGAAATAACAGTTAAAAACAATTGTTATTTAAATTCCTATTACTGCAAGTTATAATGGAACAAAGGTCCTTTGATACAGTTAATAATGGCTGCTGTTTATCTTAACCAACAAACAGCATATCATATCCCTTCTATGTAGGATAATGACTTCACATATCAAGACATGATCCACTAGATCGAAGAATATTTTGCATTGAACTTTTACTAAGATAAAGTTTAAGGTAGTAGTTGGTGACCCAAATGGGATCACTAGGCTGATCTTAGATCGTTGGTGACCCTTATCTTGGGACAATCTGATCCCTAATAATTTAAGATCATTCTGTTTGGTGTACTATATTTTAGTGATTAAAGATCTTCGTGTATCTATGAATAACCTGTTTGGTATTTTATGGAAATCCAAGATCACTAGCCATATAATACAAGAACTGCCACTGATATATTCCATAAAAAATATTTATTACTCATATAAAAATATTATAATAAATTATTAAAATATTTATTAGTATATTAAATTATTAATTATTAATATATTCCATAAAAATAAATTTATTGATTCTCTAAATTATTAATCCTATAAAATATATTAATTGTTATTATATAATTAATATGTTCATTTATATTTATAATATATCATTATTTTAATATTAAGATTTATTTTGAGTAGAAAAATGAGGAAAATAGAAGTAATATATTAGATAATTTCATAATATAAATATATATCTGTTATAATTTAAAACTATAATTGAATAATAATATAATAGTAGTATGATTAATAATTTAATATAATAGAATATATATCATAAATACTATATATGTAATATCAATATAATATAATATATATAATATTCATATGATATATTAATGTTATATTGATATATTAATATTTTTTTGATCGAGGCATTTTTGTTCTCAAATTCCAGCTTAAGATCACTTTTCTAGGATGATCTTGGATACTCGTCCTCAATGATGGGTTTTCTATCTCCAAGTTAGGTGGTGGTTTGAGAAGTAGGGGTGATTTGGGATCACTGCTATGTAGGATCACCATGGTGCCACCAAACATGGTGATCTTGTCACCTCCACCCACATCATCCTTGATTTTGGGGTCATGACCCCATACCAAATGCCCCTTTAAAGAGTTTGTGCTAAATCCTAGCCTAGACAACTTAGGGCAAGAGGGGGGACTTCGATTTAATCTATCAGGACAATTGGTTAAAGGGTGATTCATTTAATGAGCCTTGCAATTGAAGCTTGTTCAACTAGGGGGCGACTCTTGAAGATTTAGTTGGGCATGGAATGTGGACATGAAGAGGAAGGAAAACAAACTTTGATAGCGTTACACAAGAATAAGTTAAAAGCCAAGAAGACAGATTGGCGCACGATCCCATTCATGAAAGTTTGTAAGCTTAAATAAATCAACTATTTTACTTTTTCATCTTCAACCCTATTCGCCATCTTCCTCCTTTATTTAAATGTTAAAATGGCTCCAATTCACCTTTTCTAGATGCTAGCTTGAATGCTATTTCTCTTGGCACTGTTATTTTGAGATTTTTGGTTCCAACTAATTCCTTCCATATAATTCATTGGAGATAACCATGTTTAGAAGATCTCTTTTCTCCTTGTTAGAGATGTTTTATTTTTTTGTACCAATTTTCTGAGCATTAATAATATTCAGTTTTTTCAACCTTGTACAAATGCAGACTGTTTTCCTCCTATTTAAGCTGTCTCGTATCAATTCCCTTTTTGTAGTCAGAACACAATTGTCTCGACCTACTGGATCATAGCTATTTATAGTTGGACACTTGGTTCACACCTTCTCAGACGAGAATGGCTCTGAACCTTAGAATTTCACAATAATCCAAAAAAGGATATTTATTAAGATCTGGGGTTTATGCAGATGCTGGAATGGTTAATTTTGATAAAAAGATTACCAACCTATCGTAATTCTTGTTCAAAGTGAGTGTGATAGTTTGTTTAGATTAAGTTCTCAAATCCTCTCCTGCATATTTCTTCAGCCTCTACCAGTTTAAGTTGGTGGGAAACCTGTTTCAGCATCTGTTTCAGATGAACTTATTAAAATCCAACCGCTATTGGATCAAAATTTTATATTGAATGAAATTTTAAACAGTGCCAGTACTTCAGGATGCTGGAACTCCATTAATCTTAGATTGGTGTTCTTTTGGAGAAATGACTATTCTTTCAATTATCAAGTGAACAATGGTGTATTTCTAATGTTATTTAATTTGCAGGAGGATGAGATTGCTAAATTCCTGCACAAAAAGAAAACTCTGTTACTGCACAAGCTTGAAGATGGAGATCATGACTGGTTGAAGACTGAGAAAACTCGATCGAACATTGAGGAACTGCAATGTCGAATCATTTCTTTGCAGGAGTCAATTAATGGGACATGTATGTCCATTTCCAAGCTTAGAGATGAAGAGTTGCATCCTCAGTTGGTCGAATTATCTTCGGGGTAAAGTTTACAATGATAACCTCTAATTTTTTTGACTAATCATAGGCTTAGCATGTAACCTTTTGGAGATAGGTAGTCAATGAACTTAGAGCACATTACTTTTATAATAACTTCCAGTCGATCCTTTTATATCCGTAACATCCTATTTGGTTCTTATTTCTGCCTCATTTATTGTAATTTACAACTGAGTTGCATGAATGTTACTGGCAGATTCCTTCACACTTGATGGATTGAGGATTTTACTTCATTTGTTTTATCCAATAACCTAATTTCTATATTTCTAGCTACACATGCTATGAAATCTTCATTGGGTATTATGGATACAAACAGTATTGGATACTTAAAATGTGTTGGCATTGTCTGTGAATTCATGTCATATGATCCATCTTTTTCTCCCTTCTCCCAAAGGCTGGTGCAGATGTGGAGAATGATGTATGAGTGCCATCAAGTTCAGAACCATGTTGCTCAGCAGGTCAATCTTTTAGACCACCATCCTGGCACTGAACCAACAACTGATTCCCATCGCCATGCCACAGCCCAGCTAGAAACTGAGGTCACTTCCTGGTACAGTTCCTTCTGTAACCTCCTTAAATCTCAGCGCGAGTATATAAGCATTATCAACCAATGGGTCAGACTCACTGACTGCCTTCCGGATAGTAATGGTATAATTGGTTCTGCATCTGGCATCCATGGCCTTTGTGAAGAACTTCAGTGTGCCTTTGACAGACTACCTGACAAGGTACTCTTGCTTGCTCTAAAATATTTTTATTTGTTTCAAATTACTTATGGATAGATAGAATCAGTTTAACAAAGGGAACACATTCTTAAACAACTCTAGGTGTGCATGCAGTTTTCAGGCATAAACTTGTTTGGGTGAATTAGTTCTAGTACTTTTAGCCATGACTCTACAATAGAAATCAAATTTCACTGAGATCTATGCATGATGTATCAAATAGTTTAGTTAGAAGTGTTGCCTGTATAATTTACCTGTATTGCTGGATGGTAATTGTTTGAGGACTTGATTTTCATGGGCACATGTTTTTACTTTCATTTTTTTTTTTCAAATGAAATTACTCGAGGTCAATTTCTTTCATATGTTTTTTACATCATTAAGCAGAAGAAACCAACCAATGGGAATTAAACTTTTGCATATTCAGTGACATAAACCTAAAAGCTAAGTTGTGGCAAAAATACATTGATGTGGAAGATAATAGAACAATATTATCGAGATCATAGTCCAAATGGTTAAAGGATCAGACCTTCCATAAATTTAAATATGGTTCTCTTGTTAATTTAATGTTCCTGCATTTGAACCTCAACCGAAGACAGGGAGACAAAAGAATGTTACAATTCAAATCTTTACCCTATGAAGATTCATTTAATAGGAAAACTTGTTTCATTGATGTTTGAATCCAAACAGGTAGCAGCTGAGGCAATTAAGAGCTTTGTATCGGTTGTCCACTCCATTGTCCTGCAGCAGAATGAAGAGTGCAACCTGCAGAAGAAATCTGTCCGCCTTGAGAGCAGGTTGGAGAAAGAATTGAATTCACTTTGGGAGTCGGAGAAGCACAATGAGCATACAATTGAAAATCCAGTTCAAGTTACAGATTCGGATCACCACCCGTTGTCGACAAAGCATGGAAAACTGGAAGCTTTCAAGAAGAGGGTGGAGGAAGAAAAAGCCAAGTATATGAACTCTGTTCGCATGAGCAGAGCCATGACCCTGAACAATCTACAAACAAGCCTCCCAAATGTTTTTCAAGCTTTGATGGGGTTCTCCAGTGTATGCGTGCAGGCTTTTGAGGGCATTAACCGATCCAGTGAATCTGCGACGAGCCACTCAGAGAACATTTAACCTTTATGCCCATAAACCTCATAGTCTAATGTGATGGTGTACGTAGAAATTTTTGTCTCAATTGATTTCAAGATTTCCAGTACCTTGCCCTCTCCAAATTAATATTAGATTGGGAACTCACAAGTCGTTATTTTTTTGTATTTATGTCGGTTCCTTTTGATGTTCCAGGGCTCTTGAAGCCAGTTGATCTGTACTGGAGAAAAAAGGTGGTTGTGTATTGTGAGGTGCCACACTTACAGGTGTAGATGCACTCTATGATGACTTCAGCTCGTTGTTTTTGAGACAAACCATTCGTTGCATTTTGAGAGATGAAGCCTTTGAAAGATACAAGCTGTTGAAGGAATTAGAAAATCATGGGGAAAAAGAGTAGATATGGGCATGTTTTCTTTTTTGATTCATTCAAGATGAATATATGGAAGGGGTTTCAGTTATGCTTTATAATTTCTTGCTGCTTGAAATCACTTAGTATCTTGTCCTTGCACAATGCTGTTTAATTTCGTTTTCTGTGCATAAATACCCTTTGCATAGAGACCCTTAGAAACACCTGCTCGCATGTCATCTGAAAACTGAAAAATGCCATGTACACTGACCTACAATTTTAAAACCTGATTGTGTACAATCATTGCTAGTGCCTCTTTTGTTCAGTTGTGATCTGAGTTGATCTGACTTTGGCTATTTGCTTACATGAAGTGGAAATTGATCATCCTACTGCATTAAGGTTATTTAACTTTTGCTACTTTACATTCAAATTTGAGTACTTCATTCAACATTTTGTGTTATAGCCTCCAGCGATATTCCAACAATCAAGAGGCATATTGATGGAATGATGCCTAAAGTTACCTTGTGGACTAAGCATATATTATAGTATCAAACATAGAAATTCTGTTCTTGTACATAGCATGTTGTACATTGACAGCTTCATAGCATGTTGTTACCCCACCAAGAGGCCAATCTGTTCCCCTATACTAGCTCATAATTAATCACTTCACATTCCTGTAGAAGCTCATTGCAGAAGTTGTTAGCTTAACCACCAGACAGTTGAGAGCAACAATCTTTCACTGTCTTCTTATCATTTTGGAGGAAGACAACAATGGGACAGGTGCATTAATGAAAGCTGAATCTGAGAAGTACTTTTCAATTCTTTCAGCGATTTGGTTTCTATTATTGGTCATTTTGGTTCCATGAGATTTCACTTGCAATTGAAGTTATAGCTGCAATTATTTCATTGAGTCAGTATTATATATAATAATTGTCTAATACTATTACAGTATGCATTACATATAGTAATATAATGCTATTAATAATAATTTTACTAATATCATACATCTTATATAAGATAGGTCGGGTTGACCTGTGACCCGACCGAACCATTTTGGAGGACTCATGGGGCCGGGTCGAGGTCTAAAAGTGGGTCGGATCTAGGTTTACTGAATTTAGATCCGATCCGATCCGACTCATTTGAAATTTGGATAAATTTGGATTTTCAATCCTACGACTTGATCTGAATCGAACTTGTAAAACAATTTAGGCTCGGCTCGTAGGCCGTAGAGGTGCAAACCAAACAAGTTCTATGATCTTTGATTCAGGCCCGAGCTAAAGCTTCGGCTCAAGCTCTTGGTCCATGGAGAAAAAAGCTTGGCAAAAGTTTGAACAGGGTCAAATTATAATGCAATCTCTCTCTCTCTCTCTCTTATGTTATTGACTAATTTTTCATATGAAAATATGGTTTCAGACCATTTGTAACTTTCCCAACAAATATAGATGGAAACACGATGGAGTTTCAGGAGAACCTAGTGAGAGATTGAATTCTACTGAAGACATGCTACAGATGGAAGATTTCGATTTTGAAGCAACACCGACCCGATTTGATCCAATTTTCTATTAGATTGGATCTGGATGCATAATTAAGACTCAAACAAGAAACCTAATTAGGTTAGGGTCACTCATGATCTGGTATGATCCGATCCATTTGCACCCCTAATCTTATATTGCTAATTTTGCTATTATTAATGACATGATGCTATCAATACTTTTAATATAAAAATAATACTGTAATTGTAATATCACCATTGTATTATATAAACAATGTTACATCTTTGATAATATTTTTATGCTACATAATATAATACATTATTGTATTATGTAATAAAATTAAATTTGTTTACTAAGACTTTTGCATGTATCCTCTTCTTGACTTAATGTTTTGAATATTTGTTTCTAAAATTAATATTTACATATATACCCCTATCTTATAATTATTTTAGTAGCATTCCCTATCCGGTTAGATGCTGGCTTAATAACATCGAAAACCTCGTGTATGTTTTGATATCTACCATGTCCAAACCAAACATAAGAACTAATATTCACTATGGACCAATCCTTCCAACAAAGGAACATAAGAACCATGATATATACCCTAAAATCAGTATGTATACGTATGTGTGTGTGTGTATAAACAAACACACAACAAAATACTATATAAAATCAGTATGCATATACGCGTGCGCGAACAAACACACAACAAAATCCATGCAGAAAAAGGAAAAAAAGAACAAAACTAACATTAAGCAAATACAAAAAAGATAGGGTACAAACAAAAGCAAAATAACAAGCCCCTATAAAACTCGTGCTCCAAGAAATTCTGCAACAAAACCATCATATAAAACACATCGACCACTGACTGACGAAAATAATCCAACAGCACTTCTCGGTGCTGCCAAAGAAAAAAGACGAGAGAAAGATAGGCACCGAAACCCTTACACATGAAAAGGAAAACTACGCAAGACAAACTAAGAAACATCTCAACATTCAAAACAGCTGACCGGCAAACGCTAGATGACTTAATGTTCAAAAGAAATTTCACTGAAACCAAAGGGTACTCAACAATATTGCACGAAAAACCTTTCCCTCCCATTTTTGACCCCATAATCTAGGAATGTCGATGGGCCAAGTGTTGGACATTGGAAAAATACTATACCTTCAATTTTTTATCTGTCACGGAAAATATATACTTAGCAAAGCAGACCAGCCATTGCTATCCCAGTTATAATTACTTGTATTTTGAGAAATAGAACGTCAGACGTCAATGTGATTGTCTTGTTACGATATCTATTACAGTTTCCTTTTCTTGATCAGTCCGGCACCTGGTTTGGTAAAACTCTCTCCTTTGGGTACATCAGGGGAACAAACTGAAATATTACAGGATGGAATAACATTTAGGAAAACAAGCCAGAACCATCAAGAATACAATCTGAAAATGAAGTTAGGGAAACCACCAAATAAACCTGTTGTAAGTGATTGTCATTTTATAATTTTTATGCACGATTCCCTCGCATTAACTGAATCCGAAGATCCCTCTTTTAAATATTTGCACATCGAGAACCTTTTATCCAAGAAATTCTCCAATGATAAATAGTGGTTTTACTCAGCTTTTTCATTAATAATATATATATATATATATATATATATATATATATATATATATATATATATATATATATATATATATATATATATATACACACACACACACACACACATATTATGTTTCTTCTTATTTCCCCCCATCGCTCGCTTCGGATCTTCTAACAAGTGAAATAATCTCTCAACACTGTTGCCTTTTGTTCGAGAAAACATCAACAACTCTTTCAAACAATCATGATGGTAAGTTCATATCCGACAATGATGATGTTGAGAGGCATGGCTAGGTCATTTGTTAGAAGCTCTGCAGGCCAAGTGTAAGGAGAAATGAAAGAAAATGCAATAAATATTCTGATTTACTGAGAGAAAGTTGAGATTTATTTACAAACTTCACTGGGATCTTCATATGCAATTGAACTATAAAGTGAGGGGTTGCATGTAGCGGAAAAAGATAAATTACTTCATTCTGAAAAATTATATCACCTCTCCTCTGCTGATCCCTATAATCTTTGCCCTGACACACTTTAAATGAATCAGTAACACAGGCATTATCACCTTTTAGGGAATAAGATCACCATTAAACTAATTCATGCACATTCATTATCCATTTATTATAGTTACAATCGGCATTTCTCAACAGTCATGATTGAGAGAACCGAGAGTAACCATTCTACCAAACTATAGGCCAAGTGGTACATCAATCAAGTGTCTTCAAATATGCCTGTATGTCAGATACCAACAGGAAAAATGGCCATGGCCATACAAACTTTCCCGTGTAATTTACCACTCCATGATTCAAATAAGAAACATGGCTCTTCGGACATCCTACATCTCCAATTGGTCCCAATCATGTGATCCTTCTTCAAAAGTATAATCTGGTTGTTGAAGCCGGTTACGAGCCAATCTACTCATCACTGCAAGACCTGAATGTAACAAATATGACATGAAAAAATGTTGCAACAAACACCTGTGAAATATGCCAGCAAATGTAGTATCTAACATCCTTACAGTCAACTGAATGGACCAGCTGATGTTTTGCTTCAATTAGGAATACATATGGTGGGGTTTTATGCATTCTGAAAGGATGCACCAGAACATTTTTGAAATGCATCAAATGGATGACACCTACTTTCTTAGGCTGTTATACATGAATATTGTATGAATGTGCCAACATGGTAATCTATGAAATCAGGCAGACCTGATACCAGATCTTATGCAGTTATGTTGAATCTAATGCAATCATCCAAGTCATAAGAAGTCACACTTGCTAATTGTCCCTATAGGCTGCTATTTAGCTCTGTTTCATGCAAATCTCTCCCTGCAATGCATGGTCATTGAGAAAATTTACCTTCAACCATCTTGTAGAGAGAAGACCACCATCGATCTTTGGGGATCTCGCAGTGATCCAATGTCTCTTGAATTTCAATATCATGCTTCCCTTCCAGCACACTTTGGAGTGTGATAACAGCATCCTTTGTTCTTCTAAGTATGCTGTTCTCATCATCAATCTGTAGTTGTTGAAGGTTGTTTTGTGAAGATGTGAGGCTGACTGCAAGTGCAAATTGGGCAGCAGCTGCCCAGCGAGAAGAAGCCAACCATCTCCTTTGACCTTGTTGCTCCTGGGTCTCTTTCTTGCTAGATCTGTTCGCAGCAACCGTAAATACTAAACCCTGCCGATTTTTTTCCCAATGCAGACAATAGATGAAAATTAGAATTTGCAGTAAATAGGCTAATTTCAACGATAAAGTACTTCATGAACATAGATTCAGATGATAATAAATGAAAATTGTAAAACTCAATTTGATTATAATTTCTCAGGTATTCAGAGAGATGCTTAAACTTACTTACAAATCTAATAAAATATTATGTCTCTAGTTGGTTCAGTGATATGTTAGAGAGAGGCATCTTAATAAGGTGAAAGTTGGCATATTGTTTAATTTTAATTTTAAGGTAGCATTCCTTTTTTTTTTTTTTTGACACTTAGTTGTAATAAAACTACATATAGGGCCTATTTGGATATTCCTATAGAATTGAGTTGAAAATTCTGTGGGATTTGTGGATTGGGCTATCCATTTAAGCATGGTCCTGTATCAATCAAATACCACTCAACCCAAATCTTGTGGGAAGAGAAAAAAGATCTCCATAGGTCATTTTTGTTCTTTCTGCAGCCCAAAGGCTAGGATTTGGGCTGGGTTTGGATGGGATCTTAGAAAATTCATGATAGAAACGTCAACAGGGCTGATTCCTACCGATTTTTCAACCCAATCCTGTAAAAATATCCAAACAGCCCAATAGTTGGAAATAAACACCAAGGAAGCACAAAATGTCTAAGCAATAAAGGAGACATAGCTCCTCAAAGAAATCACCTAATGCCAAACTTTAATCAGATTAGGCTGCAGATCTGCTGATTATTGACGCATGTGAAATATTCTTTGCTGCTGTTTTTGTTGGTTTTTTGCTTTTCTTTCTTTTTTTTTTGGGGGGGGGGGGGGGGGGGGTGGGGGGTGGGGGAGCATGTTCGATGGTGGTTTATATTTTCTTTTTCGTTAATATGTCAAGTACTTGGTTCAAAGGCAACATAGAAATTTCCACACAGGATCAGTCCAAGAGATCTATGCCAGAACATTGTAATGAGTGAAATTGCTCCAAGTAGATTAGAGAAACCACTCTCAGTGTACTACACAAGCAGAATGTTAAATGACACTAAATATGCGTTCAGAGAATGGAAATCTCATGCATGAATCTTGATGATGATGATGATGATGATAACTAGTGGACCAAATGCTAAGAAGTCACCTGAATGTTCGAAAGAGAGGATCAGAAATCCAGATACAGTGAGTAGAGTTCCTTCAATCAGACAACTAATACAAGATAAGGTATTTGTCTGTTTGTACAACGGTTTGCCATTTTAACAAATGTGCACAACCATCCTTTGGAACTTAAGTAGAGCTTTTGGAGAAATATGCCCCAATTAATCCGTTCTAAAGTTTTCAATAAATGGCATTTTCCTGAGTTTGCACAAATGACACAGTGCTCATGGTCAAATTTGCATTATATCATCCAACTTTGTTTTTTAGAGGAGTGGAAGCATAAAATAATTTGTACATAAAAATAGTGTCATGGCACACTAAATTTCTCAAACCGTCATATTTTTTGACAAACAGAAGAATTTGATGCAAAACATATTTCATTCAACTGCTTCAAATTTCTTCCAGAAAACTATCATTTCATGCTAACAATTGCCAAGCATGCGGAGTGCGAGTTTCAAAACATCATGAAACCTTCAGATGTCTTGCCACCAAGGTGGTAGCACAGTTGGAACGGAGCTTTGTTTCCACCGGCGTGGTCCAGGTTCGAAACGCGCGGGCGTCGATTAAATGTAGGAACCGAATGCCCCCCGCTTGGACACGCTCGGTGAGAGCGCTATCTGGTCCACCTGGCACTGAGGTGGCGCTGGGGTGACGTACTCACACGTGGGGTGACCCACGGGTCGGGGAGGGTATAAGCAAAAATTTCTACTTGTATCAAACATTCCCCGGTGGAAGGGGGGCCTAGTGGGGGCTGCTACGCAGGTGAGGTTTCCTCTCCCCCTCCCCTCCTATCGTTTTAGCAAAAAAAGAAAAAAAAAAAAAAGCCCCTTCATATGTCTTTCTAGATGCTAGATAAAATGTCTTGAAAATGGTAAATGGCTATATGAAGGAAAAAGAATATTTGTCATAATCAATAAGCTATCATCTATGCAGCTTGATTTAGAGTCTGGAGTTCAAACAAGTTCGTGAATAAAACAATCAGAACTAACAATTTTTGCAACACACCATGTCAGCCATGCTATGTGATTTGCAGAATGAACGAAAAAAAGTAATCAGGAATCCTCGTTCAACATTTTTGATATATGATTCTTTCCATTCCATATGCCATTATTGAAGTAGCATTATCATATTATGTAACCAAACATTTAATTTGTTTTCTTTCTTCAATTTATGTTTGTGGGTAAGAACACAAATGACCTAGGAAAATGATAGAAATCCAAAAACGGAGGAATCAAAAGAATACTAAAATATAAAGAAAAAAATGATAATGTTAAAATAAAAAAGAAGATTAGTCTCCTAAGCCACTACTTAAATCATATTTCTAGTAGAACACGACAAGTATGGTATAAAACCATGTGCATATGGAGAAGATATCAGTATCCAAAAGATATCCTCTATCAGCAAATAACAAAAGAAAATTAAAAAAAAGGAAATGATGTGATAGTACCTGTAAGTATTGAGCATTGGCAGCTCCAGTACTCTGAACCATCTTGGAGAAAGCACCGTCCCCGTTCCGTAAAAGTTTCTCTGGAGTGTCAAATTCCAATACCTGCAGAAATAGTTAGTCGATGGCAATGGCAAAGTATTCCAAACCCTAACCTTCAAACAACTTTTGTTGAGCAAACATAACCAGACTCATGAATAATCATGCACCAAACAACCGTACCCATTTATATGTTAATAAGCAAATATAGTTACAGATTTCATACACATACTGATTAGACAAGAACATTGACCACACAAGACAACATATTCTTTTAGGCTCATTATGAAGCAGGTCTGGCCTGATGACACACAGCATTTTAATGTGAATTCTTGAGATATCATTCCATGTGGCTCATTATTTCCTTGTTAGGAAGTATTCCAAAGCTAACCATCCAGTGTTCCCTTAATGACAAATGACTTCTTAAAACAAATAATTTCTTCATTTACTTACCAAAAAGAGAAAATAGACAACAAAAGGACTTCATTTATCAAAGTTTCACAAATTTACCGGTGGAAGGTTTAAGGTGTAAGAAATGTGAACACCAGGTAGCAATATTAGGACTTGATATTCATGTTGGTTAGCATATACTGATGATATTATCATCTTTTGTGAACACCAATTAGAACCATAAATAGTTATTTGGTGACCAAACCATTTCTTAAAAAGATAGGCAGATCCACGTAAAACAAGCACAGATACGAAAATGCTAAGGTTAATCATTGGTAAAACAAACATATTCATGTTGGTTAGTATATACTGATGATATTATCATCTTTTGTGAACACCAATTAGAACCATAAAGAGTTATTTGGTGACCAAACCAGTTCTTAAGAAGATAGGTTGATCCACATAAAACAAGCACAGATATGAAAAATGCTAAGGTTGACCTTTGGTAAAACAAACATATGGTCAAATAAAAGTGTCACATGGTGTCATGGATGTAGGAATTCAAATTTGCAGGAAACCACCCAAACTTTTCACTAAGAAAGAAATGGAAATTTGATACTTTAAGCTTAACAGAACCACATAAAATAAGAGTAGCATCTACCAACATCCATGAATGTGCATGGAGTGTATACCGTTAGCGTATATGATGCAGCACCAGTGCGGGGAAAGAGGAGAAGAAGGAAGAACAAGAGAAGGAGAAGGAAGAAGAGGTTGTAGAGACGCAGGAAGAATAGAGGAGGAGAGGAGAAAAAAAAGAAGAACGTAGGGGGAAGAAAATTCCAAATCACTTCATTAACCCTAATCAACATAAAAGTCCCCTATAAATAGGGCCCAAATAAGAACAATTAAAATAAAACCCCCTTACACAAAATAATTCCCAATAAACCCAAAATACACAAATGAACCCTAAAATGCAAATAACCCAGAGATAAAATAATAAAATAAACATGCAAATAAACTGGTGGCCTAGCTGATGTCCCCATCAACTCCTCCCGGGTGGAAAAAACTCGACCACGTCAAGTGCAGATCTGGTCGGCTATCGTACTGCTCCAGAAAATCAGGGTCAAGGCGCTGCAACTCGGCTCGCGAAATCCACGTCACATCTGATTCGGGTCGACCTTTCCACCGAACAAGATAACGTTGGTAGCTTCCTCTCCTGGTAGAAATAACCTGCTCATCTAATATATGTTCTTTGTGTTCTCTGCGTGCATGAAACTTTGAAGGTGGAGGCTCAATAGCAGGTGCTGGGTCAGGGTGATCAACAACAACGGGTGTATCAACAAAAGGATCAGAAGGAATGAATGTGGACTTCTTGTATGGGACTAAATCTTTAATATTAAATGTCGCACTAATCCCATAGTCTTCAGAAAGATCTACAACATAAGCATTAGAACTGATTTTCTTTAAAACTTTAAACGGTCCCGCACTACGAGATTGCAACTTTTTAAACGTTCCCGAAGGGAGTCGTTCAGGTCTAATTCTTACCATGACATAATCGCCTACATTCAATTCTTTATAACGTCTGTGCAAATCAGCAAGGGATTTATATTTTAAATTATTAGAGTGAATATGTTTGCTGATCTCCTGATGCAATGAATGCAAGTGTGAAGCAAATGATTGTGCAGACTCAGAGACTCTATGTTGATGAGACATGGGAATCAAGTCTATGGGCTTCCTAGGTTTATATTCATTCACCACTTCGAAAGGACTCACGCCTAAGGACCTATTGACCGAACTATTATATGCAAACTCGACGGTCGGTAACACTAAATCCCAGGTCCTAGTATAGGCCGACGAAAATTTTAATTTAATGCCAATCATGTGTCCAAGAATTTTCCTAAAGGAACTCACGAAGCTAACATCTCTATCAGATATAATAGGTGTTGGAAGGTCAGGAGGTCTAACGACTTCATTGAAATAAAGTTTGGCAACTCTAGAATTGTTAGAAGTCTTAGGACATAGGAGAAAAGGAGCCATATCTGAAAAATGGTCCACAATCATAAATATGGAATCGTGCTTGATATAGGTACGAGGAAGTCCCAATACGAAGTCCATATTGACATCTTGCCATGGGATCGTGGCACTAGACAATCTAAGAGGTCGTTCAGCCTAGGGATGGAAAAACGATACTTAACCGTAATTTTATTGGGGATGCGGAGTGTGGGTATAGCACAGGGGCTCAAACTCTCACGAATATACCCTCGAGTGAGGAGTTTGTCAACTTCACATTTCAGTTCAGTGTGGTCGTTTGGGTTGAGCCTATGATGGGGAAAAGTTGGCACGGATGCTCCAGGAATGAGGTCAATGACGTGCTGGAGGTCACGCATCGCAGGAAGTGTATCTGAAAAATCCTGAGAGAAAACAGAGTGAAACTCCTCCAACAAGGAAACTACTGCGGGTGGGTGCTCAGGATTCGACCCCACATTGATAACTCTAGCCACAAGGTTAGACACAGGTGATTGGTTGTCGATATCTTTCATTACCTCGTTCGAAGTAATGATGTGAAGTGATTTATCTTTCTGTAGGGTAGCACTCTTTTTTGTAGAGGCGGGCTCTCGGGAAGGTAATGAGTTCAGTATAATTTTCCGACCCTGGAACATAAAGCTACACGAATTCGAACGTCCATGAAGTGTGACGTCCCTATCGTATAACCAAGGTCTCCCTAGAATGACTTGACCTACGTCCATCGGAAGGCAGTCGCACCAGATCTCGTCTTTATAACATAGGAATTGAATCGGGACAAGGCATCTTTCCGACACCGAGCTGGATGTCTTATTTACCCAGAATACCTTATATGGGTTGGGATGAGGGGTAGATTTCAGGCCGAGGCGGGAAACAACTCCAGACGCAATGGCGTTGATGCAACTCCCGCTATCAAATAGGATTTTGCATGTTTTATCATTGATCTTAAAAAACGTGTAAAATAGGAAGGTTCTACGCCAATCTTGTTCGATCTTGGTTTGAGCTAGAGTACACCGAACCACATGAAGCCTAGGATTTTGGTCATTCCGATCAGTGGGCTCATTTTGGGGTTTAGACTGGATAAACTCTAACCCGGGCTGTTCGTCTCCAAAGTCTTCTACAAAATCCTCGATGTTTGGTTCATAGACTTCTTCAACATATTCAGTCTCCTGGGTTCCTACTTCAAGTTCAGTCATTAGATAGGTCTTGGCATTACATTGGGACGCGATATGGCCAAACTTTTGGCACCTGAAACATTGGTTTTGGCTTCTAGAACGAGGATTGGGACCTAGTATACCCTTTTCTTTATCATTTGAAGAGTTCTGGACAGGTTTCGGGGATGTTCGAATCGATGCTTGGCTAGGGCCGGGCTGGTTAGAAGGATTGGGAAGCTGCCTGGGTTGTGGGAGGTAGTTTTGATTAGGTCGAGCTCCTGGGGCCATGGGTCGAGGGTCGGTACGCCTCACTACAGGGGCTTGTAAGAAACTATCTACATCTTGCGCCAACTGGTATGCTTGGCCAAGAGTAGTAATCTCTCGGAGGATTAGTTCTTTCTGGATCTCCTCGCGGAGTCCTGCCCGAAACCTAGAGAGAGTAATAGTCTCCTCTTCGATTACACCGCACCTCATGTGAAACTCCTCAAATCGTGCAATGTAATCGGCAACGGTTGAAGTCCCTTGAGTTAGTTTCTGCCACCTATCCATAAGACGTCGGTAAGAGAATGACAGATACTTCTCATTCAGTTTTTCTTTCATATCCTCCCAGGTGGTGATACGAGGAAGCCTTTGGGTCTCACGCATATGTTCAACGTTATGCTAGTACCAGTGAGCTTGCCCAATAAGCTTCATTTTAGCAAACCGTACTTTTCTATCATCAATCATGTCGTACCACTCAAAATAATTATCCATGGCTGCTCTCCAATCAAGGTACACGCTCGGCTCTAATTGACCAGCAAATGTGGGGGCATCTACTCGTACGGTACGAAGTAGTCGCTCGTCAAGATCGCGCTGGTGATCAGGAGGAAGTTGGTTCCTAGGGGGATGGAAAAAAGCTACAGGTGGTGTGGCCAAACCAAGCTCGGGATAAGCTGCGATTGGGGTTGACGGTTCAGGATTCCTAGGATGTTGCACTAGAGCATGGATCTCTCGTTTGAATTTGTCTCGGTCAACTCGTAATGCAGCTAATTGGTCCAAAATATCTTGTAGAACTCTGGGGTCCATGGTGGGTAAAGGGGTCTGAGACTCAGTGAGAAGGTACTCTCTACCACTACGGGTTGGCATGCAGGGACTACTCTAGTTGATATGATATGCAATGCTACTAATGAATCCTAACTTACCAAATGCAATGTAGGACAACCTACTAATACAATCTACTATGATTCGGAAATCAGCAATTTTTTACAAAAATAACTTAAAATTAAATACTACTGATTTGTACTTTGGTTATTTCAGAATTAAGGTAGAAAATTAGTCACTATAAGAAATTCGGTTGCAAATACGTGTTACGGTCGCTCAAAATCCGAAAGTTATCTGATCTATGGATGTTGAGAACTGTCCTGTCGCTAAGGTGTACTAATTTAATATTTAGATTTAAATGGTGGGTAGGACGGGTGTGGTGGTAAATGTTCTAGGTTTTGCAGTTTGACAATAAAATAAGTTTCAAAATGGGACTGTCATGCAAAAGAATTAGAACATAATTAGATAAACAAGCCAGAAAAGTAGAAACCTATCATCTGTCGTGAAGTAGTCGACCAAAATCGTGTGCTCATGGGCGATGATCAGAAGTGTGGTTGCAGCTGATGGACCCTTTCAGTTGGCGTCTACTTGGATCTTTTCACAGTGCCTCTGCGAGTCTGCTGGGCTTGACAAATGGAGGAGAGAAGGGAGAAAGTAATCTGATCTCGGTTTGGCGTAGCCCCTGCTGGTTGTACCTGTGGGGACTGGGGAGGCAGCCGGGGCGGATCCAAAACTTGCGGGTTGCGGGCTGCTGGTTCGGGGCCTATAAAGAGGAAGCTAGCGCAGGCCCGACACCTGGGCCCCAGGGAAGTAAATACGGGGGCGTGTGGGTCGGTGGGATTGGGTGAGTGCGAACACAGGGGTGGGGCGAAGTGGGTTGGGGCTGGCAGCTTAGTGAGACGGAGGGGGAAGCCGATTTGGTGACGGTTGAGGCCGATGGTAGGGGAAAGAGGGGGGGAGGGCGGGCTGCCGGCGAAGAGACGTCGGAGCTCGGCGGAGGCAAAGGGGAGGAGAGGTGGCGGGGTGCTCGGGTGGCGCGGTGTGCGGCGGAAGGGAGATGGGGGGGCGGACTGCTGGCGAAAAGACGTCGGAGCTCGGGTGGTGGGTGGCGGGACGATGGCGGCCACAGAAGGAGGTGAAGCGGCACCGCGGGGAGACGAAGGGGCACCACGGACTCGGCGACGGCGTAGCAGCGCAGGCGGCACGGCGGACGCTGTCAATTCAGAAACGGGGAAGAAGATGGTGGCGGCTTGGCTGCGACGGCTTCGACAAGGGCAGCGACGGCAAGGCGACGACGACGGCAGCGGCGGCGGACGCCAGCAGCGGCGGCGGACGCCAGCAGCGGCGGCGGACGCCAGCTACAGATCGTGGTGACGACGGCGAAGACGATGGCGATGGTGGCGGCGGAAACCCTTTGGGTTTCCTCTCGGCAGAACAGAGGTAAGTTTTTTTTTTTTTTGGGACACGTGCGGGTCACGTGAACCTACAGTTTTTTTTTTTTTTTTTTGGAACCGGGCTAATGGGTTGCGGGTTAACGGGCTCGGTACTTACCCGTTAGAGCTTCCTTCAACCTCCCAACGGTTCGGGAGGACGCCGATCTTCGTGGCGGCGGCGGCGGCTGCGGGCCCGGGGCAGGGATCACGACGGCGGCTCCACGACCTGCGGCGGCGGCGACAAGATCATGGCCACGGCTTCGTGGCCTGCAGCGAAGATCGGCGACGGTCCCCTCTATGGACCCGACGCCGACGGTTGGTAGCGGACGCAATACACTCGGGACGGCGGCGCTCTCGTGGGGCTTGATACCGGCGGCGTGGGCGACCGACGGGGTTCGGCGCTGTTGGCGGCACCTAGTGGTGGCAATGGTGGCCTCGGGCGCGGTGACGGGTGGAAGGAGGAAAGCAGCCGCAAGGTTTCCCCTTTTTTTTAATCTGTTGAAAACCGAGAGTGACAGAGAAGGGAAAGAGCTGGATCGTGGCCTTGGCAGCAGGGGCAAAGCCAGTCTTGCTCTGATACCAAGTTGATGCAGCACCAGTGCAGGGAAAGAGGAGAAGGAAGAACAAGAGAAGGAGAAGGAAGAAGAGGTTGTAGAGACGCAGGAAGAATAGAGGAGAGGAGAAAAAAAAAAGAAAGAACGTAGGGGGAAGAAAATTCCAAATCACTTCATTAACCCTAATCAACATAAAAGTCCCCTATAAATAGGGCCCAAATAAGAACAATTAAAATAAAACCCCCTTACACAAAATAATTTCCAATAAACCCAAAATACACAAATGAACCCTAAAATGCAAATAACCCAGAGATAAAATAATAAAATAAACATGCAAATAAACTGGTGGCCTAGCTGATGTCCCCATCAGTATATAGTATCATACAAACATTCTGATGGCACAATACAACATGGTACATGCTAGACAAACATCAGATACTACAACATAGATTTGCGTGTCCGATAAGTAAACCACAACTTATAGTGTTAAAGTCAAGTACATTAGAGAAAGGATAAGAGTTGCACTCATTGATAATTAACTGGTTTGTACTGTCTGAGATGGTACGTGCATGTGCAATGATGAAAGACAGCCTCATTAGGAGAACAACGTGGAAAAGTTTTAAGGATTAAAAGAAGTGGGAAGAAAGAGCCTCATATGAATGAACAAGGGTTTGGAAAACTTGACAATGTTAAAGGATATGCACCTGGAATAAATGGTGAAGAATAATGTACATAGTCAACCTCAAAATGTTGGGATTTATCTGGTGGTTATGGTTAATATATTCAGAATAAAACAATAATGCATATCCTTATTTATCCCCCACATGGCTTAGACTTAGCCTTTCCTAAGCATGAGGTGCCTATATTACTACATCAATTAAACAGTTTGCCAAAAATAAATGTCCAAAAATCCTAGTCTATCAAAGTGTCCAAGTCTAAGTTTATGTAGAAGCTACAGAATATTCCAGAAAAAATTTCGAAGTCAATTTTGGAGTCCTAAACAAGGACCATAGGTGATCAATACATAGTAGAAGATGCCTTAAAAGAATGTTAAATTGGCCCACACACATAAGACAAAGTTATAAATATATGCGACTAATCTGCCAGTCAGAGAGAGAGAGAGAGAGAGAGAGAGAGAGAACTTGCATGTGGACATACCATCCAAGTAAAATGATTGCAAAGCAACAACTTGTAGATTTAAGGATTACCTGACCAGAACTAAGGAGAAGAAGACGGTCACAATCAATGATTGTATTCAAACGGTGGGCTATAATGAGCATTGTACAAGATTTGAATTCTTCTCTGATTGTTTTTTGGATAAGAGCATCAGTTCTAACATCTACAGCTGCAGTTGCTTCATCAAGAACAAGAATTTTTGATCTCCGCAGCAATGCACGAGCAAGACTTAGCAGTTGTCTTTGACCAACACTAAAATTTTCCCCAGCCTCAGAAACCTTCGGAAATTGCAAGTTTGAATAAGTCACTACCTTGTATATGATTAATTTGATGAACAAATAAGAAACTAAATTATTTCTATCATTGTGTATTAAGCATGCCAATTTACCTTTAAAGATATAATTGATTACAACTAATAGACTTCACAAAGAGCCTAATTACTTACACACTGACAAAAAAGAAAATGGTATTGTTAGCAAATGAATGCTTTCCACATTTTTTTAGTGTTTGACAGGCTCCAATAATACAAATTACAATAACACAATTCAAATATTGATGTTTTAACCCATAATGTTCCGAAATCATTAGATATTGTATCTTGTTCTTATATTGTAAAAGTAAACATTTTACTTCATGATCCCACAACTTCATCAAATGACTATACTACATGGTATGGGAGATGAAGGTATAACAACTATCACTACAGACACTATACATTTTGATTTGTGATAATATATTGTCATACAGGTAGAACAAATAGCCTTGTGAACAATTGAAAGCTTTATTTTCTTTTTTTTGCTGTTGTTGTAATTAAACACAATTAAGCGTCAAATCAACAAAAAATTGCAATATTAGTGCCACACAAACGTGCCTATCCATGCTGAAAAGATAATATACAAAATATGAAGCCTAAGCTCCATTATGTTAAAAATGATTCTGAGTTCTTCCACTATTTTGCTGCAACTGGTCACTGACCATAAGTCTTAAACAGAAAACAAGGAAAGAAAAAAGAGAGGGACCATGAAGCCATTACAAATGCATCTTATTCTACCAGAAGAAAGACTGCTGAAAAAAGGATGCAGGCATATGAATACCTCAGCATCAAGCCCCAAAGCATTCCTCCGGATGACATCTTTTAAATGTGCTCTCTCCAAGGCCTCCCAAAGATCTGCATCACTGTGCTCACTGAAGGGGTCCAGATTAAATCGGACAGTTCCTTGACACATATATGGGAAAGATAGTCAAAATTTGAAAAGGAGGGCGTAAAGAACATAGCAAGAATCATTGATGGAAATCAATCCTCCCAATTTGTTCTTTGGAAAATGGGTTAATTTTACATCTGTTCAACAAACTATAGGTCACAGGAAGCTTTAGAATCTGCAGGATCATCAACAGCAGTTTACCCATTACTGCAGATGGTTATACAAAATTGTACTTCTTTTAGGTTGATATAAACAGCTATCTTATGCTTTTTCATAGTGACTGATGATCGAAATACCCAATCATATCCAGAAACTAAAATCATTACATTATTTAAGTAAACATGGTTGCAACATCAAAAAACCAAACTAATCTGTCGTATTAACATTTCAGCAATCTTTCTTTAAAAGGGGAAAAAACATTTTACTCATCCAAATATATAGATAACAAACCTTCTTCGAAGAACTCACCAGCCTTACTCTAACTTTGCTAGCATCTTAGAATTTATAGTGATAAATATTACAACATGAAGATAAATCAAATGACCTAGCATATTTGTGATATTCAGAAGAAACAAGGTATCATTATTAATCTAACAAGATCATCAAGAATTCTTCCTACTAAATATGCAAATAGAGTGTTGCAAACTGGATGTTCTATCCAAGAAATAAATGCATAACTAAAAGCCTCCCAAAGAGAAAGGTATACCTAGTTAGATAAGACAGTCATGCTTTGGTTCTTGCTGTATGAAATATAGGAGTTCAAAAACTTTCAAATTACACCATGGTAACAAGAATTGTTATTTGTCTGTTATTAAGTGTTCTTTATGGGTAATGGAAATAACATACCTGAAAATAGAACAGGCACTTGTGGTATTATCCCGAGGGCATTACGCAAATCCCAAAGACCAAATTTTGAAACATCATAATCATCAATAAATATTTTTCCTCTTTCCAGCTCCACCATCCGAAATAAAGCATTAAGCATGCTAGATTTTCCAGCCCCAGTCCTCCCAACTATTCCAACCTTTTCACTTGCTTCAATTGTGAATGATATGCCATGAAGGACAGGAGGAAGTTCTGGCCGGTACCTAAGAACAACATCTTGAAATTTTATAGCTCCTGATGATGGCCAACCTGATGGTGGTCTATTGTTTTCAATAATAGTAGGAGCCTCAGAAGGCAAATCTATATATGTCCCAACTCGCTCAACAGCATTTAAACTATTTTCAGCAAGACTTGCAAGTCGCAGGACAGCAGTCAATAGGTTGGTAATATTTAAAGCATAAGTAAGGAGCAGACCCATCGTTGATGCAAAAGCCTTCTGATTTTCTGAACGTTGGTTTTGCAAAACAGCAAAAGTTGCTGTAAACCAGATCATTATGCCTCCCAATGTCTCTAAACGAATAGCAAGCCACCGATTTGCACCAATATTTACAAGTGTAAATCTAACATTGTTGTCCATTGATTTACCATTAATGTTGGCTATTCTATCATATGCTTTATATGCACGGATAGTTGACAGACCATTCAATGCTTCTCCAAATTGGGCATAGACAGGAGATCTAGTTATGGAATCCAAACGCTTAGCTTCACGGGCAGTACTCTGCAAAAGCAATATCAATAACAGAAGTTCAAACACCACAACCACAGTCAACTGCTAGAAACTACGTAATCTGCAACTATGTAACAATTGACCAATTTGCTATGTCTGGTGATTAATCATTTACATGAGATGTCAAAGTAGTCAGTATGTAATACACCTATCCTATGTGCATGTAGCTCTATTACAATTTGGAGATGGCTTTTCAAACTGTCATGATGTAAACCATTATACAGAGAATGACGAGAATATATAAACCAATATATTAGAATGGAAGGACTGTAGATACCATGCTGATTGGACGTAAAATCAACCATCACATAGCATTAATAATCAGTAGAACAGAGAGAACTTAGAATCTGCACCTACAGAGGATAAAAAAATGGAAAGTTAAGTGAGTTCCATGGTAACATGCATTAAATGTTAGATGAGAACCTCACAAGGCACTCGCATAGTTCTGTAAGGATCAGAAAAAGAAGAGGACAGATTAAATTCAGTCCAGGGTAACATGCACTAAATATTAGAGAACCCCACAAGGCGCTCTCATATTTCTGGAAGGATCAGAAAAGAGGACTGAAACAGAAGAAAAAGCAGCTGGTACATGTCTGAATGAAAATTTAACAAACTTCTCAGACTAAGATTCCATAATTCATATGAAAAATTGGCCATCTAGGATTCAGAAACGCAGCTGAACATTAGATTACATTAGTGTAAAATTGCAATTATTAGTTTATCTGTAAAGTGTTCCCCATGCTTTGTATATCAAAAGATGTGATATGTGCAAGGCATCACAAGTCCCCAGATCGAGTTCAGAAAAGCATTTCTTAACTCTATTAACCGAGTATGCTTGGTGTTACAAAATCAATGAATCTGATAGATCCTAATTTATCAGGCATTTAGCAATCAGTGACAAACATATCATGAAATAATGACCAAGCACATTAATCTTAGAACCATTGTATATGTTGGCAAAAGAAAATGCATATCTTTAATAAATTAGCAATAAAACCAATAGTATTGCATGTTTAATACCATAAATTAACAAACAAAGAAACATGACACTTCAAGTTGAAATGAAATACTGTACCTGATAGTATAAATAGGCTGCATAAAACAAGATCAGGAGTGGCATTATGGCCCAGAGAGATAAGGAGCTCACAATGCCTATGAGAACAAATGTTGAACAGAGCTGCGAGAACTGTCCCATAAACATATTTACATAGACAGCAACATTGCGATCGATATCACCTAAATCTTTTGCAAACCTATTGATGATCCGTCCAAGTGGATTGGTGTGAAAGAAAACCATTGGAGCTCTTAATATAGAGTGAAGCATGTCATTATGTAGCCTCTTGGCAGCATAGAGACTTGAGATGATCAACCAGTAAGAGTTTGTTAGCGTCACCAGTACCTAAAAAAATGTCAGAACATGAAATTTTATTCAGAGCAATAACTAGGAAGCTTTTATATACTGCTGAACCTGAATCCTATCTGAAACTGTTGACAATTCTCATCACAAGAATTTAGAACAATATGGTATGACTTTAACAACTCGCATAAATACCTGCCCAAAAGATATAAGTGCATATATCAGAACATAAAAACCAGGTCCGTGGCTCTTCAGGGAGCTTTGATCCGTCCAAACACTCAACCATGTGCTACTTGAAACCCGGAGAACTTCAGTCAAGGTATAGCAAGAAAAGAGTATGATAACCACCCAGAGTCCGCCCAATGCATTTTTGTATCTGGAAAAAAGCAATATCAAGTGAATAATCTCACATAACAACATCAACCACATATAACTTAAAGTGACAAAGCAAAGAAATCAACAATATAAAGCATGATCAACATATGCAAGTTTTCTGGTGTAGAATAGTTCCCTGATTATTATAACTATTTCTGGCCAAAAATAGTGTCTCCAATGAATTCAATGGTAGTGTTTATAAATTACATATCTTTTAAAATATGTTGCTAACAATTTGAAACAATTCCACATTCCCAAGAATAATCCAGGTAACAACATTTTCAGAAAATTTAGAATTTAGAGCCTATTTGGCATCGCTTTTATCTCTTATTTTTCATTTACAAAAACAAGATCACAAAAAAAGAGAAAAAAAAGCATGTTTGGTTCTATATTTTTTATTTTCTATTTTTTAAAAGTCAATTTCATTATTTCTAGAAAAAATGAAAGTATGCAAATCTTGCTTTCATTATGTACAAAAATAAGAAACTCATATATTTTACCATCACCCAGTCGCCACCATCGCCGCCACTATCACCATTGCTGTCTCCACCACCACCACCATTACCACCATCACCACTATCATCTCCACCATCACTGCCATCCCACACCACCAACACACCGTCGCCACCACGACCTCTACCGCACTAACACCACCATCATCCCCATCATCACCACATCATAAATGCCCCCAACACCACCGCCGCCATCACCACTACGACCTCCATTGTCTCTGCCACAACTATTACCACCTTAGCAGCCATTATCATATTATGCTTTAAAAAATAATTGACTATATCAAACATGTTTATATTTTCAAAAATTTAGAAATAAACAAAAATAAAATTTTTATTTTCTATTTCTGAAAAATAAGAAAAATGAAAGTGATCCCAAATGGCCCCTTAGTTCCTAAATTAACAAGAAGTTTAATAAACTAAAATTTACAAAATATGGTGACATTAACAGCAACAGCAAAACCTAAACACATCAGGTTGAGATCAGCTGCAGAGCATAACTCCAGCAAAGACTCCTATAGTTTAGAGCAAGAAACTATGATCGGATGTCAACTTAATGTCAACCCTCCTAGCTTTGCCAGCAATTCCTGGCTTGCATTAATTGGGCAGGTGGATAGTTAATGGAGTGGGATTGGTGAGCATGCACATGAGTAGAGTGTACCAGCACATAAATGCTAACAGCATTGATGATCAAATAGGATGTTCCATAGGCAAATATAACTTGGTCTGGATCCACACCTCTAACCTCAACAAGCAATACCAACATGATGACTTAGTCAATGCCAAAATCTTGCAAGTAAATCAAGATAAACCTTTTTAAAACATAGAAAATGGAAGGGGGGTTCATCTGTCCAAGGATGTATACTAGAATTTCTACAAGATGTTCCAAGACAACACAGTTAAATTAACTTAAGAAGTCAAATAACCAACTGAAGCCAGGCTTCAAGATCTAAAGCTTCAATGATTCAATAGAAAATTCCAGCACATGGTATGCACATGATTATTCTCATAGAATCCTCAGCGTACAGAATGCATGTGAGAGGGGTAGGGATAGCTGTGATCTTCCAATCAGATAAATTAATTTTGCTACGCATATTATTTGATATCAAGACAGCTAGTTATCAGATGTGCACCTCTCTTGTTTCCTATTAAGAGTAAGAACTGGATTATGTGTAAATATGTCTTATAAATATGAAAATACTTAAAGCAGGGTGGAGATATGGAGATGAATAATCGCATAACAGACCAGAGTTTTGGTTTAATAGTAGAATAAAAATGTTGTTATGAACTCATTCAACTAGAAGAAAAGCCAATTAGAATTTTTACACTTGAATTCTAACCTTTCTAGGTAGTAGGAAAAGTTTTACCTTGCAAGTACCTTCAAGCTGACAACACCTGTTTCACGTTCCTCGTGTTTGATAAGAACAGACTTTCCTTCTTTTAGTTTTGATTTTTTCTCACTCTTCAACAAGCCATTCTCTTTCTTTATGACCTTGCCATATTCAGCATATTTTAAAGTCTCTTGACCAAGGTCTTCACCTTGTTTCTCTTCTGTCGGTTCCTCCATTGTCCCAGCATTTTCCATTAATTGTTGAAAGAGTACTCCATTGCTACTAAGTTCTTCATAGGTACCCTCCTCTTTCACCATGCCTTCATGAAGCAGGATAATCCTGTCCACATTTCTCAGAAAATGTAGTTGGTTGGTAACAAGCACCCTGGTCTTATTTTTCAGTTGATCCTTGAAACAATTATCAAATACCTGGACAAAAAATAGGAAAAACATGCAGATCAAAATAAAGCAAATGAAACCCTAGTGCTGAACTTCTAAGCAAGCAAGCAAGTTTGAAATACTGCAGCACAGGGGAGCACCAGTACTGTAGTATGCCACTAAATGGACTCATGGTTTGTCAATGTACTTGGGTACTGCACAAGGAAAGTACCTTGGGTCGCCTTAATACAGAATACCATACCACAGTGTGGTTAGTTCTTCAAACCTTGTAAGCAGGTTTATATGCCAATAAGTGATGAGGAAAGAGGATTCAGACTTCAGAATCCATGTTCATTGAAATACTGCAGGAACTTTCTGTTCTACTTTTATTTTAATGTAAGATAAAGGTGATCTTCATTTCTGCGCTCCATGAACAAGTTATTTCATACTTGATATGAAAATGTAGTCTCTTTACACATACCACCAGCCATAATTCACAGGATCCAATATAATGAATTTAACTGATCTGGATCCGCAAGAAGACGGTGATCACAGAAATTGTAAATGTGATGTGGGAATTTATTTCACATATTTTCTTAGTCTTAATTGTTTTATTTTAAAGTGTTTTGTATGTTCTTAGCTTATTTGTCTAGAATTTAGGTGTCTTTTACTTTTATTTAATTCTTGAAAATTCTTGGTATTTTGCAGGTGTTTAATTATTGAATTCAGTTGAAATTGGGCTGGTCTACTCAACCCAGAACACTGTTCGGTTTTTGGGTTCTAACTGGAGCTACAGATCTCCGTTTCATCTGTTATTTGGCTTGCTGGAAAGATAAGACGTAGACCTAAAACTTTTATGAAGATCACAAAACCAAGTTCTGCCGTTTTGAAGTCCAAAACGTAGCTGAAACGGAGAAGTCCGAATCTGTCCAGAATTTTACCGCAGCCCAGACCCTGTTTCGGTTTTCAGCTTGTATTTGGAGTTCTATAAGTCAGAATAAAGCAAACCCAGGTGCATTGGAAAGCTGAGAACTAGATCTAAAACTTTCATGAAGGGTCCGACTCCAGATTTTATCGTTTTGGTGTCTAAATCTAGCTGGAAGTCGAGTCATAAAATCAGCCTAGAATTCTGGATTTCAGCCAACAGATATGGGGGAAATCTATTTCAAAATTCAAAAAAAAGGAGAATCGGTTGGGAGAAGCGGAAGACCAGCAGATACGACGGGAATGGAAGGAGATAAGGAAGAAAAAACTCAGAGAATCTGGAATTCCGAGAGGAAGAAAAGCCAGGAATTCTAGGAAGAAAAAGCTGAAATTCTGGGAGAAAGAACGGAACGGAGGATTTTTGCAAATACAGAGTTTTTTTCCTTTCTCTAATATTTTTTTTTTATTTGTTGAATTGTTATTAAGGATGTTGAATGCAAATTTTAGTTATGATTTGCTAGTTTTCTTATCCTAGGGCTAGGATGTAGTCATTGAATTTTTGACATGAATTGAGTATGGTTGTATTGAATATCTTTTGTTAATTGCAATTTGATGATTTCGGTTTTCATTCTTGCAATTTACTGGCCATGAATTGCATGCTTAAGATGTTGAATGAAATAACGAAAGTTAAAGTTCAATATTAGTTGGTGAATTTATCAAACATTGGCGGTGTAGTTTAGAAATAAATACACACCCTTGTGACCTACATTCAAGAATTTCACAGATCATAATGAATTTATATTAATTTCTATGATCACGAAAGTAGACATAGGATTAATATAGATATAGATGTTATGCCTTGAAAGAGGATATCACATAAAAAAAAAGGGATTCGGTCATTGTAATTAGTACAATATTAACAATCAGATTTAAATTCATTGAAAGAATTCAATTGATGAAATCCAAGCCCTAGGAACCTTTCATATTTGATTTTTCAGGTTAAGAAATTGCAGTCAGTCACATCAATTTGGGGTCGTCTAAATAATATAGAAAATTTATAAATTGGTACTTGAATCACCTCCTTGTGGAAATGATACTCTTTTTACCCTGTTCTACTTGTCACGACCCATGTACTTGTGGTAGAGTATAGGGACTATCAAATTTTTTGGCGCCACTGCCGGGGAGGATTGTTTTTAATATCAATACAAATAATTTTCTGCATTAATTTAGACTGTTTTGTTCTTTTTGTTAATTTACGTTTTCTATATTTAGTATATGCCACGAAACTGTGAGCTAATTGAGCCTTTTGATCCAGAAATTGAAAGAACCCTACGAGCATTATGGAAACAACAAAGATTAGAGCTAAAGCAAAAACAAGCAGTAGCCATGGCAGATAACCAAGATAACCAGAATAAAAGGTTGTTGAGTGACTATGCCGTGCTGAATGTCAATGGTGCTCAAACCAGTATTGTGAAACCTACAGTCAATGCTAATAATTTTGAGATTAAGCCCGGTCTCATCCAGATGGTGCAGCAGGAGCTGTTTGGTGGAGGACCTGCTGAGGATCCACATGCACACCTTGCCAATTTCTTGGAGATTTGTAATATAATCAAGATGAATGGAGTTAGTGACGATGCTATTCGACTCCGACTTTTTTTCCAGGTATGTATGATGTAGATGGCATAAACATGTTGAATGCCAAGGTTGATTCTCTGGTAAAAATGTTCGGTAAGCTGGATAATGTGAATTCTGTTTCTAGTCCTGTATTGAGTTGTGATTGCTGTGGAGGAGCTCACATGAGTTCTGATTATATGCAGGTTCAATTTGTGTCTAATTATAACAGGCAACAGCAGCAGAACAACCCTTATTCCAACACATACAACCCAGGCCAACTTTTCATGGAAAGATCAAGGTAACCAAGGTAGCAGTTCTAGACCTCTCCATCCTCCAGGTTTCCAACCAAGACCATCCCAACCAGAAAGTAAGCAATCTTAGGAGATAGCTATTGAGAAGTTAGCCAATGCCAGTTCAGAGAGATTTGAGAGACCGGAAGCAAAGGTTGACCAGTTGGCGAGTTCCAATAAAAATGTGGAGATGCAATTGGGGCAGTTAGCCAATTCCATCAATTCTCGTGGGCAGGGTGATTTGCCTAGTAAGACAGAGGTCAATCCGAAGGAGCATTGCAAGGCAGTCACCTTGAGAAGTGGTAAGCAACTTGGTCAGGTAAGTGGTGAGACTGTAGTTGGTGATGAAGTAGACTATGAAGAGGTGAGCAAGAAGGTCGGTAAAGAAATTGAGGACCTAGCCAAGACACCATCCCCACTACCACCAGTCGAACCTTATGTTCCTCCCATTCCTTTTCCTCAAAGGCTTAAGCAGAATAAAATTGATCAATAGTTTGAGAAATTTTTGAAAGTGTTTAGGCAGCTTCACATTAATATTCCTTTAGCAGACGCCTTAGCACAAATTCCTGCATATACAAAATTTTTAAAGGAGATCATGTCTAAAAAGAGAAAATTGGAAGATTTCGAGACCATTGCCTTGACGGAGGAATGCAGTGCCATTATTCAGAATAAGCTTCCACCAAAGCTAAGAGATCCAGGGAGTTTTTCTATTCCTTGTACTATAGGTGATGTTGATTTTTCTAGAGCTTTGTGTG